>NC_031768.1:4294026-4334535 GCF_001522545.3 Parus major
TATATTATATATTATATATTATATATTATATATTATACATTATACATTATATATTATATATTATATATTATGTATAAGGTATCATGTATCATGTATCATGTATAACGTATACATATAATATATTCTATATTATATATTATATATTATATATTATATATTATATATTATATGTTATATGTTATATGTTACATGTTATATATTACATGTTATATACATATATAATATAATATTATATAATTATAGTAATGAAATCTTTACTGTGTTTTATTTCTCTCTGCCCTTGTATCTTTCTCTGCCCCATTTCCCATGAATTTAGTCCTACTGGACTCGTCCAGCCGGATAAAGAGGATTTCCACACCTTTCAACACAGCTGCAAGGTGCCTGTAGAAGGAAAGCAAGCAGTTCACCTCTTGTTGAACTGGCTGAAGTGGCAGAGAGAGTTTGGAAGTTCAGATTCGTGCTCAGGAGTGATGCAAGAGCTCTGTGCTTGGCTGTCCTGCCCTTTCCTGAGCTCTCCAGGCTCATTCCCAAGGCAGACTGGCTTATCAGGGCTGCCACTGCCCAAGCTGGGAGGGTCAGACCTTGGAAAATAATAATAATTCCCAGGGTGTGGGTTGGATACTTCCTTAAGGAGCAGCAGGATGGCCACAGCCACCACGGTGCCTGTCATAAATATTGGCAACGTTTGGGTGCGTTTTAATGTGCTTTTTTTCCTACAGCTTTTAAATACAAAATAAGCCTCTTATTTAAAATTAGCCCATAAGGTTCGTGTGTCTTGATACCAGTCAGATTTGTTGGAAAAGCCTAATCAATACATAGTCTTTTAATAGTGGACTACACTTAAAATAAGGAGACTGTGGGATTCCACAGGAAAAACAGGATTTTCAGGGTATCCTTGCAGAGATCAGAGCTGCTGCTCAGAGAGGAAGTTACCCTTTAAATGTTGGGAACTGTCAGAAGGAAAGAACTGTCTTAAGGCAAAGAATTCACAAAATAGCCAGATTTTAGCATCCCATTACACGCCCCAGAATGGCAGGCTTGGAGCTAACAATTCAGGAATGTGTCGGTACTTCAGCACTTGCTTGGTCCCTGACTGAAAGGCTTGGAATTTCTGTCTTAGATATGCTGAAGGTGACAAATTAGCCCGTGAGTTATTTCATCAGCACTGATTGACATTTAAACACTCTGAGTTAGTCACTCATGAAAGGACTTGAAGGAGGCCACTGGGTCTCCTGCATCCTGTGCACTCAGAGTAGGTAAATTTGATGTAATTCGGATGCAACCAGCCCGCACAAATCCAAAAATCGTAGCACCGTGTGACGGGGATGCAAAAACTGCAGCCTTGACTCTTCTCCAGGTGGGAGATCAGGCTCGGAATGGGGCAAGAACAGCGGGTTTTGGCTGTGGTGGGATTTCAGCTATTTGCATGTGAACAGGGAAGCCTAATGCCGGTGTTTCTGCATGGAGTCATCACCATCATCATCCTCAAAGGGCTCCCAGGAGGAGCAGCAATAATCCCCTAACAGCTCCTTCAGGTGCTCCCCTCTGCAGCAGGAGAGCAGAAATGACTGCAGCCAGCTGAGCTTAGCCTGCTTATCTTGTGAGAGAGGGACAATCCTCTCGCCCTGGGGACATCCAGTGACCCAGGGCAGAAGGTGAGCAGTCCTGTGAAACAGCCCTGAAATGATGTGTCCGTTCTTGTGGATGCTGTTGTGCACGAAACACACCCAAAGCTGAAACTGAAGTGAAAGTAGTGGGGTTACACCCATGACACTGCTGTCTTCTTCAGAGAGATGTCCCAATGGCTCTCCCATCGCCAGAATAAAAGGAAAGTGAACAGAATAAAAGGCTGAAAAGGAAACCTGCGTCCCTCTTAAATGTGATTGAAAGATTGAGTCTTCCTTAGACACTTGCTTGGACACAGATTGGTTAAAAACCTGCAAGAAGGCAATTTTCTGGTGTGGCTTTCAGAAAAAGGGTTGCTGTGATACATAAAGAAGGGTCTGGCTCAGCTTCAGAGAAAAGTGGTTCCAAAGCATGAAACTGCAGAGCAGAGGAGCAGCTGTGTAAGGCATGGGTCTTTAGGGAGGAAAAAAAAACCTCGTGGAGGCACCCTGATTTCACTCTGATGCTTTTGAGGTTCTCTCTTGGTTGTTTTTCCTCTCTGGCCAAGTGCCCACAAAGAACACTGATAGTTTTTTTAGGTTGCACTCCACAGACTGGAGCTGCCTACTAAATGTGGGCATTCCTTGAAGTCCCTGCAAGGAGCAATGTCCCAGCCAGGGCTCGAAATGCACTTTTATTATGCATAACACTCCAGTCCTCACAGCACATGCTGTTCTCAGGCCACTATTTCTGTCCCCTGGGAGCAGAGCAATTGCAAATTACCTTCCATTGAGACTATTGTCTAGTGAGGTTATGGATCAGGAGCTTGATTTTCCCTCCTGCCTTCCACATGGAACACACAAAAGGCTCCTGGCTGAGCCACCCAGGGTGACTGGCTGCCACCCACAGGTTCTGGGGCAGCAGGGAGGTTTCAGTGAACTATAAAATAGATGCTGAAAGGAGTTTGAGGGGCACAGTGTGTAGCAATGGCATTACTGCTGCTGGTCACGCTAGGAAATGGCACAGGCTTCCAAGGGATTCCCACCCAGGAGGGTTTGTCACTAACAAAAACAGATCTGTAACAGAACTTTGAACCAAAGGGGGTTCAGGAATGTTCCAAGGATGGTGGGGAGGCCTGCTAGATGTGTAAATAGAGTGGTTTAGCCAGTAGAAGTGCTATGGAAGAGCTCAGAATTAGGTGGATGTTAAATCTGAAGCTGAGAGCTTTCTCCTCCCTGGTGTGGCTTGTGTCAGCTGGAGGGTGTGTGTGTGAGTCAGCACAGGCAGGCAGCCAGAAGAACCACAAAGAACCACGAATTCATGACTAAAACACAAATAATAAAGTGATTTCCATTACCTCTCCAGCCAGGGGATCCCCAAAGCAGAGGCACACAGGAGGATACACAGACATTGTTAAACTCATGCCCATGCCAGGGGATCTCTGGCCCTGCTGTTTGCACAGGCTTATCAAGGGTTATTCCAGCTGCAAGGTCACTTGGGCTGATTTACAACCCTCCTCCAGTCTTCTGCTTTTTAACCCATTCCTCCCAAGACTGAGCATTAAAGAACTCTGCCAACTACCTGATGTGTCCTATTGAAACCTTGCCTGGAACAAGAGAACAGACGAGCTATTCAGGGCTATAAATCCACGCCAAATCAAGAAGGAGCTGGTTCTCCTTCCTGGTGCACACAGAGCACTCACTGTACCTGCATGAAACCTCTGCCAATGTTTTTATGACTGCAGCCAGGGAAGCTCTGAGACACAGACTGTACAGCCCCTGAAGCTTTTTAAGGAGTGTGTCCAGAAATTATGAGCTGTGTTCAGTCTGACAGGAGCATGGAGCTGGCATCCTCCTCCATCCTTGGGTTTGCTTTTCCATGTTCTTCAGGAATGTCAATACCTTGTGCCAGTCTGACATTTACTCAGGTCTGACTTCAGAAGTTACTGAAATGCCTGGAAAAGCTCAGGTACATCATGATCCTTGTTTGAATTAAGAGATTGTCTGATATTCTTCTCCTCACAGGTGCTGTTCAGTGTGTAGAGACCCACAGCTACATCTGAGACCTCCTGAAGGGAACACTCAAGCACAACCTGTTTATTTTTCAAGGAGTTGTCTGGTTTAAAGCCCAGTTCCTCAGGATAAAGAGGCAGGTGAATTCCTCTTTTTCCCCATGGATATTCATGGATGGTCCCTCTCACTTCGTGCTGCCTTTCACAGCTGCAGTGACAAACTCCATGGAGGATACCACTGCAAAAAAATTACAGCTTTCAGGATCTTGGAGGGAAAATTAATTTATTTTTTTTCCAGGGAAGAGCCCTGATGACTCTTGACACTTTCTGCATCAATTGTGCCCTCTGTTTTGTTTTGTCCCAGACCATTTGACCTCAAAGAAACACACAACAGTGAAATCAGGACCTCAAAACGATACACAAGAGTGAAATTAGGGAACAGGCTCCAGCAGGATGGTTTGAGGGATGGGAGACATAAAGAGTTGACTACAAAAAATCTTCCACATTTCCCAGAGCCTGACTGATGAGCAGATCTGCTCCTGGCTCTATCAGCATCAAAGGGGCAGGCAGCTGCAACAGGCTCTTCATACTGGCAGTGCAGCAACTAAGACAAAAACAAGATGAGAAACATTTAATGGGTTATTGCATAAAACAGGCTGCCTCCAGACGACTTGAAAGACTTGTTTCGGTAGAGCTACGTGTGAAACAGACAGAAAAGCTGTTATTTTGTGTCCTGTGATAGGTTTTTTGGCTTGGGATTTCTGCTTGCTTTTTGGTTTTTTGGTTTTTTATCTGGGTTAGTGTGTCTAAAGCCAATGTGGGCTCTTTTTGGCATATTCTGCTGAACATAAGGCTGCAGGTCACCCTCTTGTATGGGTTTTCTTCTGACAATTTTGTTGGGGGTGAGAGATGCCAGGACAACGTGGTGCCACTGGTGCCTGCATCCCTTTGGTTCTTTGGGGTTTTTTGTGTCATTCATCCCTTAGAAAGGAGCTGTTTTGGTCGTGTTAGCAGAGGTTGAGAGGTGCTGGCAGGAGTTGCCTGGATGTGAACATGAGCTACTACCTGAACACCTCCCTCATTTCTGTGTGTGCCTGTCTGTGTCACCCACCTTTTGCTTTTCCAACAAAACCAGCAGAGAATTGTCCAGCTTCCTCCTCTTTTGACCCACCTCTTTCTCTTCCTGACATGTTTTCCTGATCTTAATTTTACAAGACCATTGCTCTATTCTGATTCCTCTAAAAATGTAATTCCATTAAAAAACCCCACCTATCAAAACAAGAAAATGGGAAAACCTTCTCTCTGAGTGTGGTGTCCACTGGAGAAGGGGCTTCAGAACCCTCTTCACTTGCATTTTGTTGTGGACTTCTGCCAAGCCTATTTTTGTCATTATATAACATTTTAACATTAAATATTGGTGATTATTCCTATCATCAGCTGTATAACTGCAGTGAGCACCACGCTTCTCATAGGCCATGCTGAAATAACAGCAATGAATGCATTGAAAAACAAATGGCAGCAGCCAGACCTTTCAAAATCCAATTTATTTCTTCATAAGGTACCCCATTTTTACAGGAATACAGAGTATCTTCATCCTTATCAGCAAAGGCTGACCTTACATAGCTCAGTGAGGACAAGCATGCATAGTTTATAACTGACCCTTTCCTCCTGCAGGTAATCTGGTGGAACATCTTGCCTAAAAGCACAAGTTTAGGATTGCAAAGGCACATTTTTGCCCTTGATTGCAACACAGGTGGAGTACAGTTAATTCCTGCAACGTGGCCCGGGCTGCTGGCTTTGAGAGCTGAAATTTCTGAGGACAAACACGGGTCCTTTGCTGGGGCTGCTGCCCCCGAGGGGCTCCGTGGGGACATGGGGACAGCCCTTCTGGGCTGCCTGGGAGTGCAGTGAGAGGGCAGAGACCTCTGCTTTCAGCCTCGGGGATTTTTTCACGGTGTAGATAAGGTCCCAGCCATTCCTCTGACGGGAACTGAGGGACCTTCTCTGCGTGCTGGGATTTTACTGGCACAGGTAATGTGGAGTTTGGGATAAGTGCTGTGCTCCAGACTGGCGGGCATTGCCTTTCAGGTGTTGAACATAAGCAAAAAACCAAGGTGCTCAGAACAGAATCCCTGTGAAAGATGCAGTGAATCACTGCTGAAGTGCTCATCAGGCTCTGGATGTGGTGCTTTGGCACGTGTTCTAGGGGTGATGATGGGGTTGATGGTGGGACTGGATGGTCTTGAAAGTGCCTTCCAACCTCGATGATCCTGTGGTTCCATGAATCCTGAATTCCCCATCCCAGGTGCAGCACCTGGCCTTGTTGAACCCCATGAGGTTCCTGTGGTCCCACTCCTCAAATTTTCCAGACCTCTCTGGGCTGGCAGTGGGACTGGAATATCCCCCTGGGACCTCCCAGCCTTGATGGTTCTGTGACTAATGAGCTGGGGCAGACACAGCTTAATTAAAGCCATAACAAAAAAAAGATTCAGATTTAAGGTTTAAGAACTCTCAGACAGAAAAGTGTCTTAAGTGCTAGAAGGTAGAACATAAATTACAAAATTAAGAACATCAACTTCATCTTCAACTTTTCCCTTCTCCACTTTGGTTTCTGATCAAAATCCTTAAGATTGATTCAGCTCTCAGAAAATGGATCTCAGAAAGTCAAATTTAATTAAAAACCCAATAGCATAATCGGGAAATATAAACTTTTTAATATAATTTAGTTCATTCCTAAATATCGAAATAAACTCTGTGGAATTTTCTCCATTTTTTCTCACTGTAATTTACTTCTTGTTTGTTTGACTTACCAGTACTAAGATTAACCTAAGGTACAAAAGGTTTTAAAAACTGGAACTGGAAAGCTATTTAGAAAAGAGTTAAGTCAGTTGTTTTACTGATATGAAAAAGGGCTGCAGAGAGGACAAAATACTTGCATGTTTGAATCCTAGATAGATACTGAAGTAGACACATAGATCCAGATTTCTGAAAGAAAAAAAGTATGTGGGTTTATTGTGGAAGTTTTTGTTATTCTAATAGCTCAATACTATTTAGTGAAAGAGCTTTTCTGCATAAATATGCATAATATAATTAATACCAGAAAGAAAATTGAAAGGATGAAAGTATGTGGGTTTGCCTCCACCTAATTCCTGATAGCAAATAAAAATTAATGATCAAAATGACAGCAAGAGGTGTGAACTTTCTCATTCATTATTCAGTTTTTCTTTTGTTGTTACACACACTATTTATGGTTCTTTGAAAATGAAGCTGTATGCATAAAGTACAGTGCCTATTACCACTCCTATTATTGTAGATCCTTTGTTTGGCCATAAGTCTTTAAATTATCAAGCAATATTTTTATAAGATTAATAAATTTACATTTCAAATGCATGTGCATGCTGTTGCATGAGTAAACTGAATGAATCACAAGCGTCTGAATAATAACTGTAGGCCATAGTGGAAGGAGAGATTTTGCTTTATTTTATGGGTGTGTGTGAGGGAACACAGAAAATGATTTTAGGAGGAGGAAATAGGACTTTACCTTCCTTCTTCCCCCAAAACCTGCATTCAGTAACATGTTCAGAAACTCTGAAATTATGAGGCCAAAATGCAAAGATTACAGAAATGATTACGCTGAGGAATAATAATTATATAGTAAGAAAACAGCTGATAAAGACTTATCAGACTGGATAGCACCACGAGCTTTTAAAACTTTATATTTATTAATACTGATGTATGTAGTTAAATGTAGTGAATTCATGTTGCTTGAAACCAGATGAAATGAACCCCAGGGGTAACCAGTCAAAAGAAATGCAATTATACAAGGAGCAAAATTGGAGCAAAACATTGAGGGGAGAGGTGATATTAGGAAGCTTACAGAAAATGAAGACATGAACTAAAAATAATAGAATTAAATTAAGATGGGAGGTAACCAGAAATGGAATGGGGGGAAAAAATCAGAAAACATTACTTCTGCTGGATGAAAAGGGTCTAATGACTGTGTGATTTTCTAGTGGGGTACTTGTGTAAAATAGTTTAAAGCTCCAATCCTTTGTATGGTGATCATAATTCAGAGAGATCCCAAAAAAACCCAAGGGAGTACACAGAAGGAGAAAGCAGGGACAGGCTGCTTGGTGCCCCAAGGCATTGCAGAGCATGCAGGGATGTGGTTGGCAAAAACAAAGCTCAGGTGGAGTTGAATCTAGCAAAGGATGTGAGGGACAAGAGTTCTTCCTTTAAAGTCCATTTTGCAGTGAAAATCCAGGTGGATGCTGCTCTGGGGCTCAGGACCCCATGGCTAATAAAAAATAGGTGCAATTTTTTGCTGGTTTATCACTGCTCAGGTGGGTTCTCTGGCCCTTCAGGTGTCTGAGCCTTTCAGCAGGGCCTCTGGGAGCAAAACCACAGCCAGAGAAGAGAGTTAGTGAGTGCTTGGCCTAATTAGCCATGGACAGGACCATGGGAGGCATCTATGGAGCTGGGCAAGTGGCCTCTGTCACTGCAAGGTCACTCTCTGTAAGTGAACTCTGTAAGTCATCACAGTGAAATGAATCCAAATGAAAAAGCCAAATAAAGCACCCAGCCTCAGGAAGAACAAGGAGCACCTGGGGAGCCAGAGGATGGTCAGCCCCAGCTCAGTCCCCGGGGATGTCACACAACAAATCCTCCTAAGAAGCCACTTCTGGACACAGGAAGGACAAGAAGTGGATTTGGAAGAGCGAAGATGGATGTGCCCAGGGGTAATTGTGCCCTTTCTGTGATGGCATGGCAAGCTCTGTGTACGAAGGGAGAGAATCGTATTCCTAAACTCCAGCAAGGCCTTTCACAGTGTTTCCTTCAATACCTTTATTGCCAAACTAGTGAGATGGGCTGGATAAATGGATGATTAGGTGGGTGGAAAACTGGCTGGACTGCTGGGCTCACAGAGCATTGTTTGTAAACCGTCAGTGATCCAAAGTCCAACGGTGGCCAGTCACCAGCAGCGTGTCTGGGGATCAATACTCACACCAGGAGAGGTTTAAGCCTTTATTAATGACCAAAACAGCAGGACAGAGAGCAATAAATGTTCCCACTGTGGAAGCAGTCAGTGCAAGGGGCTGCTGTTTAGAAGGACCGTGGCAAATGGCTCAGCACTAGCGAGGCCATGGGTCCAGCTTGGGGCTCCCAGTACAGGATCTGGACTTTGAGGAGGAAGTCCAGCACAGGACCACCAAAACAGGCAACAGGCTGGAGCCCAGGACATACAAGAAGAGCCAGGGTCAGCTGGGACTGTTCAAACTGCAGGAGAGAATTTAAATTCCCAGCACAAGGGAATTTATTGCTGTGTGGGCCTAGCTCATGGCAGGCTGAAGAGGACAGAGCCAGGCTCTTCTCAGAAGGGCAGGGTGACAGGACAAGAGGCAGTGGGCACAGGCTGAAACATTGGAATCTCTGAGTAGAGAAAGGAAATATCAGCATGAGTCTGGTCAGAATGGGGCCCAGAGAGGTGTGGGGTGGAGATTCTAAAAACTCATTGACACAAGCCCTGAGCAGCCAGGGCTGACTGACCCTCCCATGAGCAATGGGCAGTACTCAGTGGCCTGCCTTTCACAGAATCACACAATGTTCTGAGCTGGAAGGGACACACAAGGTTCATCGAGTCCCACTCCCAGCCCTGCACAGAACAACCCAACAATCAATGGATTCAAGTGAGCATAAATCTGAAGACAAGGGAATAGAGTACCAAAGGCCTGGACAGGAGCTCTTTGCAGAGCTTGGTGCAAGGACACATCTGTGGAAGGATGGAGGAAAACCTAATCTGAGTTTCAGGGAGAATAGCAAATCCCTTTCTCTGTGTTTTCTTTATCTATTATATGTTTAAGACCTAAGCTGATCTTTCTTCTTTTTAGCATATAATCTCTCTAAAGGTTTTCTTTCTGATCAGCTTTCTGTCCAAATTAATTTAATTAAGGAAGCAAAGCACCTAGCAGCCCAGTTTAGGCAGAAAGTTAAGCAAAAACCTCATTATAATAAAATAATTTTGCGTATTATCTTACACATTCAATACAGTAATTTCGCTGCTGGGCTGTTGTTAGAGAACAAAATTTCACCATCAGCCATAAGGAAGGGAACTGTTTTTCATATCTGTCTGGTTGCCTGAGGAATTACCATAACATGATAAAGAATATTAACAGTTAAACATAAAACTGAGTAGAAGGTGCCCTTTCGTGCCACGTCATATGAATAAATCAAAAGTTTGAACAGTGACATTTCCTTTGGGCTGTTTTGCTACTAAAGGGCTTTTATTTTATAATCTTATAATTAGTATTTGCACAACAACTCTGTTCCTCTCAGGCACGTTGCCAGTCAGCTGTGCCCATCACGTGCTGGGTTTTGGGGATCTCAGAAGTTCAAGTTACAGGGAACAAATTTGATGCACATTTCAAACAAAGTGAAGTCGTTTCTAGGAGGTCATGTGTGCAAGTGGACTGCACAAATATCAGTGGCAAACGTGGGACTGTGTGTTTGGAGACACCTCTAGCAGTGGTGTGAGTGCCAAGGTGCTCCTGTGTAGGGCTGTTAGGTACAGCCTAAATTTCCTCCTCTGCTCACTGCTTGTCTTCATTTTCACAGCAAAGCAGGATGGAAGGTGGCTACAGCTAGAATCTCCTAGACTCTGCAGGAATCTAAAGGAAAGAAACATGGGATATGAGGATAAAGATGTCCTAAGGATAAGAGAATGAGCACTCTTTACACCTGTGGGGTAACCACCATCCTGGCACAGGGCAAATCCACATTCAGGTTACAGCCACAAATCACACAGCAGGTGGGCTGAAGCCTTTGTCCCTGTCCACATCCCAGCTAGCACTTCCCACCTCACTGACCTTCTGGGTGAGTTTATCTGCCAAAACTCAGTTTGGCCCAGGAAGAAGGTGCTGGGATGTGAGGAACTGGCAGGGGACCTCCACACTTCCTCATGACCAAGGGCTCCAGGTCACACCACAAAGAGCTACAGAGGCATAGGGGCCAGCTGATGGGGGCCTAGAGGGGCTTCAGTGGCACTAAAATTTGGGATTTGAGTTTGGTTCTATGAGTCTTGACCTCATTCTTATTTGGTTTCCTTCTGTCAGCTGTTAAATGGGGAGCAGACAGTAGCTACCTGCCTGGCTTTGTGAGGAAAAGCACAATAAACAGGATCCAGACACCAAGGTGTGAAAGGTAGATTATCTTTTCTACAAATAAGGAAATGCTAGGCCTTCTAGCAAAAAAATAAACATGGGCAAGATAAGGACTGAAGAAACTTGGCTACTCTTGGCCTGACACCATGTGTTGTACACAGCAGTGCTGTGGTGTTTGCATCTCTCCACTGTGCACCAACAAGCAGGACTTATATCAGCACCTCTCATCCAGAAATGCTCTACAGGCAGTGCTCTCTCTCCTCAGAACACGGGAAATCCATAATTGTTGCTTTCCCCTGTGTTTAAATCTAAATTGATGCGTGGGAGAACGGGTAAGAAAAAGCCTTGGCGATATCTTGCTGTGTTTTATCACACGCATTTGGACTGTTGGCATCGGGGTTTTTGGAGCTGCTCCATTTTTCTTCCTCTCCTTCTGTGTTGCTCAATCTTCTGGTCAGAGCTGGGAGAACAAATAGCATAGTTTATAATCTCTGAAGCACGGGTAAAACATGTTATCTTAAACAGCAGGCAGGCTATAAAAATAGCTGCAAACAGTAACTATAAATATATAATAACATAGAAATATTTGGGGAAGAAAAAAGCTAAAAAATGCCATTCATTTTCTCAGTTCTGCCCAGCTCTGTGTGGAGCCATATCCGTGCTCTTTGGAGGATAACTGTGTTGGGGCCCACATTTTCCCTCTTTTTGTGGCTCTGGAGAGCCTCTACAGCCTGGATTCTCCCCTTAGTTAATGGTTAATGGAATTTTAGCTGAGGTGATAAATCCTGCTTCCTGCTTCAACCTACACAGCCCCTTCCCTCCCCCTCCCAAAAGAGGGTTAATGGGGATTTGCATTTCTCCACCTCCTCCAGTGCCTCCACACTGCTGCCCTTTGCATCCCCATTGGGGATTGCTCCAGATCTGAACAAAGGGAAGGGTCTTCAGCCAGAAGAATGGGGGTGGTATGTGTCTAAATAAAAACACATCAGCTTGTGGTGTTTCTGTTGCTGGTTTTGTGTTTTCGTTCTGGCTCAGTACCGGTTTAGTTTGTCTGGTATTTTCAGGGAATGGGATTGGGTCTTTAGGAAAGAGAATTCCACCTTTCAACCCAACAATTGTGAGATCTGCATGGCAACTCTCATGACTGAAGGGCAGGTGGTTTTTTTTGGAGGGGACAGTGACAAGACAGACAGAATGACAGGGGTTGGACATGATTCCAGATACAGATGCCTAAATTTAGCTTCCTGACATGTAGGTGACTTCACGTGAGCTAAGATTCTACATCAGGGTAAACTGAATTGCACATTGTACAGTGGAGTCTTAGCCAATAAAAGTAGTTTGGGACACCCACATTTGGGACTAATTCCCCCTTTTAATATTCTATCCTTACCTGAGTCAAGCTTTTGAAATAATTTTTGGATGCTACACTTTTCATATTTTCTTCCTCTTTTAAGATTAATATCCTACTTCAGGTTACAGGCAGAGATACATCACTGCTTTATCGTGACAATTTCATATTTGCATTATTGATAACCATTGATTTGACTACATTTCTGTAGGGAATCCATTAAAATATTTTAATCTTGCTAAATCTACTGCTGCAGAGCAGGAATAAAAACTTGCTTGGACAGCCATGCCCCAAGAGCAGTTTGCAGAGGTTCCCTGTCAAAACAGTGGCAAATTCTGTAGAAAAGACTTCTAGGTCTACAGGAGGTGAAAAGAGTAGCATCAGGCAGCAATGCCATGGTGTTATGAAAATACAACAAACACAGTCTGGAGGTATAAATGAGAGCAGTGCCTGCAAATGAGGGAAGGAATCTTTCCTCCCTGCTCCATCACTGGAGTTTTGTATTCAGGAACTGAACGAGCACAATTCAAGAAAGCCCCAAGGAGAGAGGTGGGAAAGACCAGGAGCAAAACCTCCCTCCCAGGATTTCCAGGGAATTACTGTAGTCTCCTTCAGCTTAAAGCAGTTGGAGCCAAAGAGGAGTGTAAATTCTGTAATTCTTCATATGCATAGAAGCTGGGATGTGTCGTAGTTTCTGCATCACTGTTCATTTTTTCTCCTTTCATCTGCATATCCTGGACACGATCTGCAGACCAAACAGAATTCAATCAATAATTCTGCTTTTGAAAGCACACAAATTGCATAAATGTTTAAAACCCCCAAATCATGTCACTGTGAACAGTGGTCAGGGCTGCCCTCCCTGAGCTATGGAGTTGTTCCTTAGCAACTGCCAAGGTGGCCTTTGGAGACAGGCCACCACCTGGGAAATGATGCAGAAATAATCTCAAATCAATATTTCATGGAGGTGATATTGCTAATGGATTGCCTATATGTAATTTACAGATACAACTTTCTGCCTGTGAGTAAACTGTTAGGTAAAAATTCCTCTGATTAACCACCACATTGTTATTTCATTTCTTATTTGTGTTAGTATTAATCCTACCCATTTTATAAGCTGAGTATTTCAAATCCAGCATTTGGTAGCTGCTGTCGTGGAAGAAAAATCATGCTGAGATGAAGTTTGACATTAAAATATAAAAATTAAAACTCAAGCACTGTTTGCTTCCATGGCTTGGAACTGAATTTGGAAGCATGGGTCTGGGTGTAGAGGAAAGGAGAAAGAGGAAGAAAGTGATTTTGCTCAATTACTGAATTAAATTCATGTCTGTGGAAACTGTGATGGGGGCTTGTGGTAATGTCCAGCCTATAACCTCAGCCTAAACACCAGATCATCCCTGTCACCCTCGTGGATGGACCCTGCTAATCCAACTTGTTGTCCCTTGCAGAATTGCTAGATGAGTTTTACCATTCTCCTTAGTTTGTATTCCAGTTACCCACTGCTCCTGAGGGCACTCCTGAGTATTTTTCAGCTCCTTCCCTGTAGAATAAGCCACTTGAGAACTAGACTGGCAGAATTAAATATCCTCAGCCTGAATTAACCTGGTGAACAAGAACATTACCTGTGAAATTAGCTGCAATTTTTATATTACCACCAATAGCAATTCCATGGCTGCCTCTCGGAGTACTGCACTGAAAATGAACTCTTGGTCATAAATGAGCTTTTTCAAAAGGTAAATATCCTGAATATGCACGACTTCACTTCTGGGTTGGCAAACATCTCTCTGTTAGATTTGACCAACTCCCTCTCTTCTCCAAGGAAGTTCAGTAAATACATTGCATTTATCATGATCTAGAGATTGGCTTCCACCCCTACACTGAGGCAGGAATTGTCAGCTTTGTCACTTGCCTATTCAAAGAAAGAAATTACTGCTCCAAGGACCTGTGGCAAATTGCAAGAGGAATGGGCTAGAGGTTCAAATAAAAGAGTGATGTACACGTGAAGAAATTCTAATTTGCAGTAAGTGCCAGATCAATCCAATTTCAAATTTCAGGCCTAAAAACAGACACACAAATCTTGGGCTGCAGGAACACGTTGCCTCTGGCAGAGAAGTTCTGCCTCAGAACTCCTCCTTGTCCTTGGCTGGTCCCTCCCTGGCCACAGCATCTTCTGCCTCCTCTGCAGATGTGTCAGAGTGGCCTTGATGTAAACTCTGGGGTGAGCTGGCATGAATCTCTTCCTTTCTCTTTTTGTTTTTTTAGCTTATTTCCTTGCAGCCTAGATGATTTCAGAACACCAACCAATAGTTACACAGGGAGGAGCAGCAGGGAAGTGCGACTCTGGGAACTGAACCTGTTTTGTAACACTGCCCTCATCTGACTGAAGCAGCTCCCAGATGCCTTGAACTGTGGAGCACCCTTATAATCTTATATTATCTATATCATTATAGAATCAAATTATATATACTTATAATATTTATATATTTATATAATTAGATGTCTATTATATTCATATTTATACATTTACATTCTGTATTTTATATCTGTATTATGTAATATACATACTTTATCTACTATATATAATACAGTGTATAATATATACTATATATTTATATCATATATTTTATGTAATATATTTATATATTTATATTTTATGTAATATATTTATATATTTATATTTTATGTAATATATAACTATATTATTTTTATATTTATAATGTTTTATATATTTATGATATATATAATATATGTTATATGTTGTATATAATATATATAACATATATATGTTATATATATATATTATATTATATTATGTATATTATGTCTATAATACATAATTTTATCATCAAATATTTCAGTTCCACAGGCACTGCAGAGTGAGTGGGAGGGGATGAGGGTTGGACACTGAGGGGTTTGAAGCAGCAGAAATGATAGAGGCAAATAGAGGAGCAAGTAAGACAATTTTGCCTGAAAGACACGAGAATTTCCAGGGCAGCCAGGCTGTGTGCAAGGTGGCTGCAAGGAGCAGCAGAAGGTGAATTGAAGGAAGATGCTCTAAAGGAGGCAGAATTTGGGAAAGGACATGGAAGCATAAAGGGTGGCTGTGATGCAAAGCAGAGAAGAAAGAACAGAGCAAGAGAGTCAAAGAGCTCCCTCTGGAGCAGACCTGGAACAGAGAATTTAAACCATTGCTTAGAGCCATAGCAGAGTTTCAGCCTCTCAAACAAGGGAGTGATTTGCCTTACCAGTACTGAAAGGTTACAGAACCAAATACTTTATCAAACACAACTCTGGTTTTCAGCAAGGCAAAATACCCCAAACTTCTGTAAGTGATGTTTGATGGACTATTATGATAGAAAGAAAGAAATGTGGAATGGTTTGGGTTGGAAGGGGCCTTAAAGATGATCCAGTTCCAGCCCCTGCCATGGGCAGGGACACCTCCCACTGTCCCAGGCTGCTCAGAGCTCCATCCAACCTGGCCTGGGACACTTCCAGGGATGGGGCATCCCCTTCTCAATTTGCCTGGAAGAGGTTGCAATGCCACCTCATACCAGCAAATGCCCAGCTGCTCCTTTGTCTTTATTAATTGCAATCTAATTAATTGTCTCATTAATTGTATCAAGAGAGACAGAGCACTGGGTGTGGAGGGGACACACACTGCATGGCCACGTGCTAGTCTGGACAAATCCTGAGAGATGCTTGGACTTGTTACTCTACTGCAAAATGCCAGTGTTCAGCACAGAAAAAACAAAATTGCCGTGCTGCAACAACCCCTGTTGAAGCTTGTGACTTGCCTTAAAACACAGCTGAAACCACTTTTGTTTTTCTGCAGAGTCAGACCTTTACAGATCAATCATGCGAGGAGGTTTCCTGCAGCTGTGATTTTCAAAGACTTCCCAGGTGCTCTGTGTTTCCCTTCCAGTGCTCTCAGAGCCTATATAAAGTGAGGAGGGTGTAGGGAGTTTTTCTTCAGCTGTTTTTGACTGTGTGTATTGCTGTCTTCTTAAAAGGTGATGTACATTTTGGGCTAAGAGAGGCAATTATTGCAACTTCCCTGTGCCAGGAGAGGCCTCACCTGGGAAGATTATTCTGTGAGACAGCAGGTGAGAATAAAAGCAGCTCAGTGCTATTCTGCTTTTTGTTTGCTTGGTTTTGCTTTCTGCCTTTTCACCGTGGACCTGCCCTTGGGCACCTTTCAAAACAAGGTGGGGGATGAAAAGGTTGAATTCGCTTTAGTGAAAGGAAGCTGGTGGCTTTGAGGGATCAAAGTGTGGCTGGTGGCTCTGCCTGGCTGTTGGGAGCTGCAGGAAGGGGGATGCAGCCAGAGGAAAGCAGGATGTGGAGCACTCTGCCTCCAGACTGACATGGAGCATTGGTTAACAGGGTTTGAGGGCCATAAGTGCCCTCAGCTCACCCCAGTGGGGTCCAGACTCATGAATTCAAGTATTTGTCTTCTGCTTTTTCTCTCTACGTAGATTGGAGATTAAAAGTTGCAACAGGTATCCTGGGAATGGTGGATTTCACATGCTTCCAGTGTTCCTTTGTCATTAAAAGTCTGCCATTCTAGTATTAGTACACAACTGCTTAACAGGCAAATGGAATATTGTAGACACTTCACCTCAATAAATGCCATGCTGAGGTTGTAATTGTGCCTTATTCAGGCATCTCCTGGATGAGAATTCCTTTGGGTCTCACACTGAGAGCCTGATTTTGTGCCCTGAGCAGTTCTGTGTTTTCTCCTCTGGATGCTATGCACTAAAAGGCAGAGCTGAAGGGGTTCAGGACTTGTGCTAGTTTGCAAATGCACCTCTTTAGCAGACCCAATTAACTAAACACATAAATAACTAGAATTCCAAACTCCTCAGTGGCCACCGAGTGCGGAGCAGTGTATGAACTTCTCTCTCCACCAAGTCCTGTTTGTCCACATCTCACTTTGGGCTGTCCCTGCCTGAATTTGAGGCTGTGAGTGTTGTGTCCTCTCTGGAAGGTCGTGTCTTTGTGGTGCCTTGTACAAAGCTGTGCCCTCACCTGAAGGTTCACAGTGCCTTTATGGGGCTGCAATAAATAAACTCTTTGAAAGAGTCCCTGGGGTGAGGTAACCTGAGTGATGCATTTGTGTGAGAGACACACGCGAGGAACCGATGCCATTGAAGCATTTTGCTGCTGAAGACACCAGCTGTCCTGGAGGAACAGCAAAACTATTGTGGGCCTGGGCCTGCCTGCCTTCCTCTGGTGCCAGGGCTGCACAAAGCAAAGTTTTGTACCTCTAATGCTATTCAGTGTAGCAAAAGGGGCAGCCTGGGACCAGTCAGAGACCATAATTAAAGAATTCTCAGCTTCCTCCCCTTATATAAAAGTCATGTGTTCATATTTCAAGTTATTTAAGTCAGCCTCCAGCATTTGTAAATTGTCTGATGTTCTCCTAGCGCTGTGCAAACAACAGCAAAAACAGAGCAGAATTAATTTTCAATTAATCTGTGGCACTTGTAACAGGGATTAGAACAATAAACAAGTTTTTGAGTTGTCCCTCTCCTTTGTATATAAGGATTTGACCTTAGATTAATCAGATTTTATTTGTAAAATTCAGTGTTAGTAATCACAGACAACACTGACTCAAGCTTCATCCTCTTTTATTCCCTCCATGTAAGGGAAAATAATTTTATTTGGGGAAAAAAAATAAAGTTTGGGATATGAACAATCTCATTCTCTTTTTAAAACAGTTTGGTTTTCTGTGTCTTATGCTACATTGTTAATCTTCAGAATATTTTTTAGAGTTTCTGACATCTGGAAATATTTAAATATTATTATTGTTGTTAAATGAAACCTGTATTCCTGCATCACAGCTTGCCTTTGGGAGTTTATATTTGAGTTTAAAAAAAAATAACACCATGGGACTATTGTGATAAAATCATAAGAACTGGCAACTCTTAAATTTTGAAGCCGGGTAGGGAAACATTGTGAATGAGAAGAAAAGAGGCTGGCAGGAGACATTTTCCTGATGATGAAACCCCACAGAATAATGAGTGGCCAGAGGATGCAGAGCAGAGATTATAGGTCACTCTACCCACTGCAAGTACAGGAAAACTTGAATCTTCAACCATTGAGTCTGCCTTGTATTCGTGGTCTTTGGTAGGCTAATCCTCCCCAGCTCTTTATCTCTTGGTAATCTTTCTTTATCCTGATAAATGTTTGAAACTCAGGAACTTTTCTGCCCGGTCTCTGCCCTGTGCCAAGGGCATGCTTGGGGCGGATCCCCAAGGCTCAGGGCAAAAGCAGAGATTGTGACTGTCTGCTTATCAGTCACTGTGGTTTAAATGATGATTCACGACTGGCTCAGAGCAAGGACCTGGGCAAGGCTTGCTCACTTTACCTGAAGGACCCTTGTCCCCCAACAGCAAGAGTCTGGAAAAGTCCTGGCCTTCAAAGAGGAAGATGGTATGAGTTTGTCAGTGATGTTTCAGCACTGAACAAAGGCTTAGAGAGCACTGGAAAGGAGATAAAGCAGCAGGCCTCTGGTTTTTCACTGTGGTGTAATTACAGGGGAGCTTTCCTGTCACACAGCTGAGGTGTCCCTGGGTGATGGGGAAAGCAGGGGTGGCACCTCACTGCTGTGACTCCTCTTCCAGCACAGAAACACGTCTGCTCAGAGAAACAGCACCAGGGCTCACTGCATTCAGCAGAGTGGAGAGGTACTAACTCAAGCTCTGACAGCTCATCCCACCTCTGCTTCCCTCTCAAAGCTCTGAATTTTGTAGCCTGTCATTCTGAAGGGATGGCCAGAGAGTGTCCTAGCATGAACTGTGTGCTCAGTGTAACACAAACCCCCTGGGAAGAATTGAAGAGTTGGGGGAACAACAGAGCCTCTGTGCAGCTCTTATCTGATAATGGAAGCTCATTCAGCAAGAGCACCAAACCCAGTGTGGGCAGGAGGGAAATCTCCTTCAGAAAGGCTGACCTGGCACCCAGGTGATGGGAAATGCGTCATCCTTAACTCCCTGAAGGAGCAGGGTCCTTATCTCCAGCTTGCTGGGTAGTCAGGGACACGACCCTGCTTTTTGGTGTGAGAGGCTCACCTTGGTGTGTCCCTCGTGCTGCTGTGGTCTGTGTGCCCTTGTACCCTCTCTTCACTCAGGGATTAAACTTAAAATGCAGGCAGTTTGATTTCACACAATAAAAAATAGTTAACAGTACTGTTGTACCAGTGAACTGTCCTCCACATTTTGGTGAATCCACCTAGAGAGAGACTAAACAGTGGTTCAGCTGCCAGTTTCACACTGGCATCTTCCTAGCATGAAAAACTGAAATTCTCTCTGAGTTTAGACTGTATTGGTGCTGCTTTTCCATTCATCTTCCCCTCCCCACATTCTCTGACCTGCTTGAGGCTTGTGCTGCTTTTCTGGGAAGCTGTTGGCTTTGTTACCATCAGAGAGAACAGGAGAAATGGCCCTTCCCAGTCAGTCCCCTCTTAAAGTATGTTTAGCTTTGATTGGGAGGGGTGGGAAGAGGTTCTCCTGTCTCTGTTTGACTCTGTTTTACTTTGAAACCATCAAACATCATTCCCCTGACTTTGCCTCTCAAATTTGGGAGCCAGCAGAGGGAATATGATGAAACAGGTATTTAAGGCAATTAAGGAGCAGGCTGGAGCACAGACTGAGTTATCAATCATTGCAAGATCTACCTGGAGACATGAAAGAAATGTGTGGGTACTCAGCACATTCAGTACTGCAGGTACAGAACAGGGGCTGTCTGGGCATTGCTTTGTATTTCTCTTTAAGCTAAATCTGCAATGAAGTGGATAAAGTTGTTACTTTACCTGCTCAATGTCTTGTGGTTTTCAGGTAGTGCTCCAAATCAATACTCTGGAAGAGATAAAAACAGAAAATAACTTTTCTAGACTTCTGGTTTAATAAATAATAAAAGTTTAGAACTAAAGCAGAAGATGGACTTGGAATCCTGAAGTGACACAAAGCACTCAGCTTTGTCTCTTTTTAAAAAAACCTTCTCATGCAGCTGCAGTAATCCAAAACAAAAGTGCTCAGCTTAGAAAAATCCAGAGGGTATAGAAATGTTTTAGCCCATCAAAAAAAGAAAAATATCTCAAGGTTCAGGCTACATTCCACAGTGTCTCCATGTTGTTACTCCTGTTTATAAAAATAGAAATTGTCTACTGGTTTTTACAGTGCCCACTGTAAAAGCCCTGCTAACTGCATTGATAATGGATTAGTGAGTCAACAAAAAGATTTTAGGCAAGTATTTGTTTTTTTGTTGACAGGATAATATTCTAGCTGTTACAAGGGGATAAAAATGAAGAGTCCTGCCTTTCTCCAGTTTAAATTATTGGTTGCAGTCCTGTAGTTTGGAGCTGTGCTGGCCACAGAGCCGTTCTAGCCAGTAATGCTGACGAGCTTGTTAATGCCAATAATTCTGAATTTAGGGCATGGAACAGTCTCAAAATGTGGCAGTGATCTCTTGATTTCAAACCCTGAGAAACACCAGGCAAAGAATGGGGAAAGGGAAAGAAACTGAAATAGTGTGTGGTGGTGTGACCAAGCTTAGGCAACTTTTTGGGAAAATAGACTGGGATTTTTGGGTTTTTTTTCCTGTAGAATCAGCAACTGAATTTAAAAGAAAAATAAAATCTGTGTGATAATATTTTTTAACGAATTGTTTCCTGATAGGAGAGGTTTTTTGGCATTTAAGCAAAACCCCACTAGGTGTCCCCCGTCTGTCAGAGTTACTCGGAGGAGAGCTGGAGCAGCCTGGTGAGGTTTGGAAGAGTTTGGGCTTCCTGCTCCTCCTCATGCCTGCAGGAACAGCACTGAAAGTTGGTTCTGATCCTCGGAACATGTCACCAGTGAGGCACCCACCTGTGTTTCCATGCTGCAATGAGACTTTTCAGTGTGTGTTCCTCTGGATGTGACTTCACACACACACACAAACACACTGTAGATGTGCTGTGTGCTTAGAAGAGGATCAGATATCCAACTGCAACAGCTTAGAACCTCAGTATTTGTCAGCATCAGTGTGGAAATACCCAAGTGTGTGTGCAGGCAACCAGGTTTTACCTGGACTTGCAAACCTCTCGTGTCAGTGAAGGCCACCTGGCAATCAGATCTTTTCCTGAGATTTTTGGTACATTTTTTGCTGTGGGGTTGGGAATACTCCAAGCACTGCTGTGATACTGCTGCCTCAGACCTCTCCTTTTGCTTTGCAGGAGGATCTCTGCTTCACTTCAGTGAAACACATTTAATCTCATCTATTGCCTTTTGGGTTGCCTTTTTGGACAGCAGAAGTTCAAAATCTCTGTAGAAAGTGGAGGTGTTTGAAGCCTTTCAGGCAGAAAATTAGCATGCTGGCAAGGACTGTGAATCAGAGCGTCTGCAACCCAAATTTAACCTTGCTAAATTTAAAAAAATCTCAAAACCCAAACTAAAAATCCCACTCATTATTTTCTGTGTAGTTCTGGCATTTTTGTGCTAGTGTACCCAAATGAGCTTTGTAAATAATCTCCAAAAGTAATCAAAATCTGGACTGAAGCTCTGTGAGGGGCACAGTGACCTCATGACCAAACTTGTAATTACAAATCTGTGCTCAGTGCTGTTTATGGTCTACTACACATCACTGCCAAAGGTGGCTGGGCTTCAGATTTTTAAGGGGGATGAGAGAGAAGGCAAAACCATTAAAAGGCACAAACCCAGGCACCCTTAGGTATCTATCCCAGTGCTACACTTCTTTGTAATACTGAATTGTTTCTGAAATGTAATAGGAAACAATCTTATTTGAATGGTTCAGTAATCTTTTTAATAAGTCTGAACACCAGCTCTCCACGGGACCTCACATGTTGCTGTTTGAAAATACTGAAACTATCCTGTATTTCCACAAGAAAATTGTTTTTAATGAACAGAGACTGCAAGCCCAAAATGCACATTAGCAAAAACCAGATTATTAAGCGAGCTAAGCGCTCATGAGACTTGCAAATTGATAACTGGAGAGAAGAAAGCTCCCCACATAGCCCTGGGGCAAATAAAGCGAGGGCAGAACAAACACGGGCCCTGGAAATGCTGCAACATTGGCCGCAGGTCACCCCGTTTCCAGCTGGGCTGAATGCTCAGCCTCTCTTCCCCAGGGCTGCTGCTCTTTCTCCTTCTTTTGAGTCCTTCAGGGCACATCTGTGGCCCTGGAAAGCTCCTCTGGGTAATTTTTTCCCCCTTGTCCTAATGCTGATGTTCCTGATGGAAGTCTGGAACAGCCGGCGGGAGGCTCTGGCGCCTTCGTGCTTATCTTGCTCTGAAACAGGAGGTTGGATCTCCCTTGAGAAGTGCCATGAATTCCCTGAAGGAAACCAGACCCTTCGTGGGGACATCCAAGAGGGGAACTTGACCCTTTCAGCAAGGCAGACCTGTTGTCCTAGGAGGCAGGGCAGGAGCCCAGTGACTCACCGTAGGTTTGAGTGACATGTTTCCTGATCCAACACTTCTTCCAGAGCATTTCTCATCTCATTCTGATCTTAGTCATAAAGTTTTATGAGTGCTTTTCTTCCTGGCCTTTTTACCCTAGCTCAATGCTGCTAAGCAGCCCTTTGTTCCTTTTAGTCATCCACCCACAGCTTTCCCAGTTTTATTACTGCCGAGATGAATGCTCCTGCTTCTCTAGGCCATTCAGCACATATTGATTCACCCGACTTCTAATCAGCCTTTTCTCATTCTCCAGTGTGGCACTGGGAATCACCTGAAATTTAAATAGAATCCTGCGGATTAGGATGTCTGCAGAAGCAGATCCTCTTTTGTACGGGGCAGAAGATAAGCTTTAGGTTTCTAAATGCTCCAGCAATCTCTCCGACATGATTAGCACTCCAGGGAGTGTTCCTGTTATCCTGAAGGGCTTTAATTGTGCCCTTGGGGTATTGTGAGGTGGGAGGGGAGCAGACCTGTGCTAGGGAAAAGATAAATCATTTATCACATATCTGGGTGTTTTGAAAGCCCCAGCAAACATCAGGTTGGAGCAGGAAGCTCAGCCACCATTCCTGCTGGGGGGAATTAGCTCATGGATAATTCCCCTGGCAGGGGAGGTTGGCACATCACCTGTCTCCAGGAGCTCTGCTGTGTCCAAGGCACGCTTTGGGAAGACATGGCAGCTTTTAGGGCAGACCAGGTGGGCTGTGGCTGCTCCCCATCGATTACAGTGCAGTTCAAGAGGGATCTCAGCCCAGGACTCTCCTCTGGCCTCACAGACAGCAGATTTTGTTATTTTTTTTAATTTTTATTTGTAGCTCCTTTACAGGAATAGCTACCTCTAAGGTCAGGGCTTCATCTGGGAGAAGAAACCTTGTTATCAAGAAGCATAGAGGGAGCAAGGATGCAATTTTTCTCTGGTCTTTAATTAGTGGGATTTTTGAATGGTTCCTTCAGAGGTAGCCCTTAAGGTTGCTGCTATTTGTCTGACCCTGCTGCCTCCTCCTTCTCTCCCTCCATGCTCCAACCCTCTGATTTCCACTTTTGGGCCCTTCCTTCCCCTCTTGTTGCACTTCCCTCCCTGCAGGGATTTTGATCCTCACACCTACAGCAGGCTTTGCTTCACCTCCAGAACAGATGGAGTGTTGAAGAGGCAGTGTTGGCACTGCCCCGTCATCGCTGTCACTCCGCCGTGCCCAGGTGGCCAAGGGAGGTCTGGCTGCCGAGTCATTGTTTGGAGCCCTCTGCAAGCTTGGGCATGTGGGATTGTCTCTGCTTGGCTCTTTTTATTCTGGCAGGGCTCTTCTGTGACAAACAAGGGCTGGAGTATTGTCCTCTAAAAACTGTGAAAAGCAAAGCAACCCTCAACTCACACTTAATGTCTGGGTTTCTACCCTGAGCAAACCAGGCTTACAAAACATGTGCTCTGCTGTCTTTCTGCACAGGCATCTCCTGATCTTTGTGGAGCTTTACTTTTGCTCTAGGAGTAGCACTGAGATTGATATTTAGTTGGCCCCCTAAGCTTTAATATCCACAGAAATAGATATAGAAAAGTATCCATCTATGTTTTCACAAAGCTTGGGATTGCTTGCACGCCAGGTGGATTCTAGATCAAAAACATAAGTCCAGTTACAGGTGCAGTTATACCAAGTAGGCAGCATGAACCAGAAGCTGAAGAACATTTGGACTGAGGATATTTTAATATAGAATTAAACTGAGTGGCACACCTGAGTCAACTCCCACCTGTGTTAGCAGCAAGATCAGGTCCACCAAAATGAAAATGGGATTTAAATAGGAGAAGCTGGATGTGACCATCAGGCTTGTCATGCAAAGAACGAGCAGAGAACAGAGCAGGTGTGCATGAAGCAAGCAGAGGAGAGGTGACTGCTCAGAAGCCAAACCCTGGTTGCCCTCTCCCTGCACACCCCAGTGCCCTCAGCCTGGTTCTCTGCTGTGGCGTGGGTGGAGGGAGGAGGAGGAAGGAAGGAAGGAGAGCAGGAGCTTCCACTTGTGGAGCTGAGCCTTGCCATGAGCTCCTGGCTGGGAGCAGGGCATGGAGCACAAGGGGCAGAGCAGGGACAGCACCCAGGGCTGCTGAGGATGGGGCTGGGTGTGACCTGCACAGGAAGATCTGGGAGGAGATGCCAGCCTATGCTCAGAAAAAGGATCTGTGTTTTCTTCCTGAGGCTTTGTTTTCATTTGAAATACCTTCACTAAAGAAATCATCTTCCAAACTCCAGATTTCTTGGGAGGACAGGACAATTATTTCAAAAACACTTTCTGGAGGGAGGCACACACAAAGTCTTTCAGGAGGAACCTTTGGTAACTTTCCTGAAATATGATTCTAAAATCTATGCATCTTTCAACACAGGAAGCTAACTAATAGCCACAGATTTTTCTTCATAAATGAAGCAATCCTCTCTAAGGCTGCTGAGCCAGCTGTGTGCTGGGGCTGAGAATTCAGGTATTTGCAGACAGGTCACTCGTGGGATGCTGAAAGAAATGATCTCGTGTTTCTTGTAGACAAGGGTGACTTGGTCAAGGGTGTCTGTCCCAATGTCACACGGCAGAGCCTGGCACAGACAGATTTACATTGTGATGATGATACATTATTGATACAAGAAGTATTTCACCCAGTTACCCTGCAGACCTCTCCCACAATATGGTCTTGTGCAAGTGCATTGAAATCCCTGTTGACACTGAGTGTGTCCGGCTGTGTCATTATGTTTCCAAACAAGCCACTCCTCCTCCCCATTGTTTCCTAAACCTCTTCAGTGCTGAGCCACAATAACAAAAAATAAATATATTTACAAAGCAAGCCCAAAAAATCTTAGGGGGACACTTTCCAACTAGTAAAGGAAGGAAATATTTTTAATTTAAATGGTTTTAGGGATGATTCTTTCATTACATTCTACTACTTTTTTTCCTTCTTCGTGCTGAATTTTTTTTCAGGAGAGGGAGATGACTTGCACTAAGTAGATCCACTGATTGACACGAGGTTGTGTGTCAATTGACAAGTGTCTCATCTGAATTTCAAGAATTAATTGCCCTCAAAAGAACTATTATTGCTTCGTTTCTGCCCTAAACATGAATGCTTTGGGATGGTAACTTGTCTGTTGACACATCATCTTCCTACTTCCCGAAGTAATCATCCACACTTGAAATACTTGGGATTTTTTGAGGGGAGAGGAGTCTCTTTGGGTTTTTGGTTTGGGTTTTTTTGGGGTTTTTTTTGTCATAGTGTTTGATTATCAGTAGTACTGGGTCGCATAAAGGTGTGGAACAAAGGGACCCTATCATATAAACACAGATTTATTGTCAGCACAGGAATATCATGAAAAATGTACAGAGGTCAGTGCTTAGGACAGGTGATATTCTGTATCTGTACAGATATGAGTAGATAAGGAGATATTTACAGGTGCATGAAACCTGGAACTCCAGTCTGTTGAAAAGCTTATATGTTCTTATGCCAACTATAAAACTGTCTTAAAAAAAAATGAAGGGTCTGTAAATTATTCAGATTACAGCCTGTTGGTTGCTGCCACTGGATTTGCAGGTGTCCAGTTAGAACTGGAACTAAGGCATGTCATGTCCTCTCTTATTTTAGGATCAAGCTTCTATGTTGAAAAATATCTCCACTGAGGAAATGTTATATAGCTTAAACTATGGCAGAAAATACAGCAGAAAAATCTGAATGTTGTAAGAAATTCAGCTCATTAGGAAACAATAAGGACACTTCTGTCCTGTGTGAGTGATTTTAGAAAGGTGGTGTGAAGCTGCCCAGAAAAACCTGAAACCACACCAAAAATTAAAAAAAAAAAGTAAATTCTGACGTCAGAGTAATTTTTCATTCAAAAATGTTTTTGTCAGGAAACTCAAGCTTGTGTATGAAAATATATGAAAATGGCAGAGGTTATTTTTGTGTAACTCTACACGTACACTTGTTACCTTCTGTGTGCAGCCTGCAAAGCAGTCACACAATGACAAAGTTCAAGTGAGTAATGGGGTTTTTTCTTAAGGGCTTCTGTGTACAGGGATTTGTGTATCCTGTTGCAATGAGTTCTCCTGTGTGGTAACTTCAGAAATAGATTTGGTGTGAATTTCCTTGCCAGTTAAGGAGAGTTATATATGTCAATGTACTTATTCAGTAAAATGCTAGATTACACAGCAAGTTCTGTAAAACCAATGGTAATGGGCAAAAAATGAATATCTAGCGGGTCTGTAGTCATCCTGCACTCGGGCTGGACAGCAAATGTGACCACTGGTCAATGTGAGCAGGAGCCTTATGTCAACTCATCTGGTCAGATCTGAAATCTGAATTTCTTCACATTTTGGAAAGGTGCTGTATGCCAGCCAATTTCCTTATTTGAGCACACTTCCAATTGTGCCAGTTAAGCGAGGTTAAAAAACTCATTTGGACCAGAAATATCCCCGGTGTTTGGAGTCAATGTGACTTTTGGCAGCAGCAGATTGCCCTCAGTGGCAGAGATTGTGCACCTGTGCTTTGGCTGTTTGGGTGCCAAGGGATTACCAGTAACAGGGTCTGAACCAGCCTGAGCCCAGCCCTGATTTGTTTCACAGCCTTGCTGCTGGCTGGCCCTGCAGTGCCATGGCCAGGGTTGCAAACACCTCAGCAGGCAGCAGCAGCATCCCAAATTGCAGCTATTAGACTTGGCATTGCCTGCTCGACCCATGCCCTGCAAAGCTTTGCTGGAATTCCTCTCCTTTAAGCTGGTAATGAGACCTTTGCAATCTCTGTGCTTGTTTTAGTAAACTGATCTTATCTGCAGATCAAAATAGATTTTAAAGGTGCCAAATGCTGGCAGTATAACTCCTGTAACAACACATTTGTTGCAACAGGTGAAGGTTTAAGACTGAACAGAATGTTGGGCTTGGCTGCTCTTTGCACTCCCTTCAGCTTCAGGGAGGCTGTGGGAGGGATGTGAACCCCTGCACTGTTCAGAGATGTGACTTTTGGGGCTCTTTGCAGTGTGCATTGCACTCTGGTCTCTGATTTGGGCTGTTATCACCATGTTTCATAAGGACAACATTTACTTGGACACATGTGGTGTTTTTCTTTCCTGTGCCTTACTATTAAATCCACAACTAAAAGCACGTTGCTGTGTAATTACACACACGTCTTGCTTTGGGTTTAGAAATAAAATTGCAAGTGTCTGCAAGGGGCATCTCTATGAATTGAAACAAATAAGAGCCCTCTTGTAACACTCGCCTTGTTTCTCCTTTCAGCCTAAGCTGGGACGAATTCTGCAATTACCTTTGGTGGCAGAGGTCTGTGGAGGTGCCAGGGTTATATTTTTCATCTTCAGAAATGATGTTGTGATGATGCTGAAACACTCTACAGCACTTAGAGTGTGTTATATAACAAGTTAAGTGTGCTTGGAGGAGCTGGAGCACTTTGGCCAGGAAATTGGGCTGGGGAGAAGAGTCATCATGGGTCAGGCCTGTGTCAGGGTGTGTGGTGGGGAGGAGGTCAGGCAGCCTTGGAATTTTGGAGCAGAGCCAGACTGGAGATGCTGCTGCTTTGGGATTTCTTCCCAAACACTCAGATTGTGGAGAAGCATTAAACCACAAACGGGACGGGGCAGCTGCAATCCACGGGCAGTGCTGGAGAGGGCTGTCCTGAGAGCTGGGCAGAGAGGTGCTTCATGACCTGTGCCCTAGGTGGTGAATGCCTGTGTGTGGGCAGAGCTGAAGTCAGGGGGCAGAGGGAGTTCAAGGGCTTTCCTTGCCCCATGACCCCCAGCTGCCCCACAGCCCTCAGCAAGGACAGCACAAGGTCACATCTCTGCACTCTGCTGTCAAAGTCACAGCACCTTATGGCACAGGAGATGGTGGATGAAACCCAGCCATGAACAACGCTGCCTGTGCCTGGTGGAAAAGTCCCTGTCTGTCCTGTAGTCCAGCAGCAAAGCTGGACTTTTCCTGCCACCATCCCTGGAGCACACCCAAAGCCTGCGGTGAGTTTGCACTTGTGCACCTCAGAGCTGTGCTCAGGCTGCAGCAGGGAGCTGGACCCCCCAGATGTTTCCCAGGTGCATCACAGGTGCCATTAAACACAGGAGGGGGAAGAAGAAAATAGACTTGTCTAGTGCTGTTTTGTCAAAATACAACCAGGACAAGTGCAAACTAATTAGAAATCTAGACAACTCCCATCTAAAACGCAATGGTGTGTCATGTGTGTGCCAACAGGCAAAGTGATTACTCAGTTGTTGTTCAGGCAAAAATTCCCACTGAGTAAGGTCAGAGTAATCACCTCAGGATCTGTCCCTGCTGTGCTTGCCCCCAGTTGCCACGGTGCTTTCCATGTGAGGAGCTCCAGGCACTTTCTGCTCTCGGCTGGGTGCGTGTCTCGAGCTCAGGGCTTTGCTGACTCAAGGCAAGGCTTGGCACGACACCTGAGCATCACCCATCCTCTGGGACAGGAAACACAACCTCGTGGGCTTCACTGTCCTCCTGCCAGCCCCTCCACCCCTGTGCCTACCCAAATTGCCACAGGGATTAGGCAGTGCTGCCTGTGGGGGTGATCACCTTCCCCTGCCTTTCCATTCCATGCCCTTCATCCCCTCTTCCCCAAAAGCTGTGCTGCTCTTTTCCCCACTGCAGGGTGCTGAGGGAGGATTGCTGGTGCCTGAGCCTCACAGTGTCCTGAGGCAGGTGTATGTTTCTCTCTGTACACTTTTGGGGTTTGTATGCACTGGGGATTCCTCCTGTGTTCTCTTGAGATCTGTAATGGTAGAGCTGTGGTATTTTTGGTCAAAATCCTGGATGTGACAGACCCCCTTCACACTTCTCCCTGAATCAGTGCTACTCCTCAAAGCTCACCTCCAGGGCCTGTCTTTACTCCATGGCTTGGTCTGGTTCCCTTATTCTGGGTCAGCTTTCAGGATCTGGATCAGTTTTTGATCTCCACAGGGCAGGAGAGGGTGGGTGTGCTTTTTTTTTTGAGGGGCAGGACTGTGGTGGCTGCAGTCCTTTTAGTAGCTTGGGTAATCCTTATTGTCAATGTAACAAGCACTACTAGGCATTAAACAGTGTCACACTGTCCCCATCCTTCCATTTCAGGGATTTTCGGTTCCCTGCATCCTTTTCCCCCTTCCTCTGCCATCTCCATGCAGGAATGGATTGTATTCCTAACTTAAATACCAGGGGTTCTCATCATCCTCCCACTGCTTGCCACTCACTGTCCTGGGCAAGGAGCTGCACCTGCCCCTCTCCTGAGCTGTGGATCTTTCACACCTGCCCCAGGCCAGCTCCCCTCTGCTCCCCTTTCCTCCCTGGGCCCCACCCAGCTTTATTTTAGAGACAGACAGAGATATGACACACAGCTGTGTTCACCTGGCTGATGATCTGTCCCCAGTTAGCCCAAATGCAAGCGAGCACAGCAAAAAGGAAAGGAAGTTATAGGGAGGGCTTGAGAGAAAATGTCCTGCTCTGTGGCATCAGCAAAGGGAAAAATGATTTGATTTACAGAAAAAAAGGAGGCTGCAAGTTGGACTTGTGGGCCAGTTAGCAGGACTCATCCACAGACAGGACAGTTCTCACTCTGACTCCATTTTCTGGTGCTCAATGGTGGTTTCCTCTTTGTATTTCTCTTTATTATGCCCTGGCTTGATGAACCATAAAATCACAGAATTGTCTGGCTTGGAAGGGACCTTAAAGATCAACTCCTTCCAACCCCTTGTCATGGGCAGGGAATTTTCCAGTGGAGAAGATGGAGATGTAGCTTTTGATGTTGTGTAACAGCAGTGCTCTGGGAGGAAATGTCTCCCTTTCTGCTTGTGTGGGTATTAAGTGTGGCTGCTGGGAAGGAAAAGGCCTGTCCTTTGGGAGAGTCTTATTAAGGGAAACCAGCTATTAACAGGTATATATGGAAAGGGTGGGGTTCCTTATTACTGCACTCATTTCAGCATCTCCTATCTGCCTCAGGAGTGCATCATGGTGATATCAGCCTTTATAAATATAAAACTCAGTATTACACACCCCTGATTGCCCCACAGCTGTAATTCAGTGGGTCTCTGACACTGCAGCATATCTGATTAAAGTGGCACTGGGGCCATCAGCGACACCAAATTAAGCTGTCAGTGTTGAGGATCTTTTGGTGTAAAGTTAAATTATATCCAAGGATTAAAACCTGGGAGACTGTGATCTAATTAGCTGAAGTTTATCCTGAGAGTGGTTGGGATGTAATAACTTGGTGATGCAGAGATGAAAATGCCCAATGGCCAATTTTCTCTGTGGGAAAGTGAGAAGTTACTTGGGCTTGGTATGTGCTGCATGACTCTTCTGTGTGGTTTTTTGATTTTTTTTTTCTTTTATTTTCCAGTCTAAGGAACATACCATTGTGGAAAAAAGTAATCACTTTAATTCTTTTCCAAGCATGTATGGATTACAGATTTTTCCCTCTCTCTTAGAGAAAAAGTATCTTTATCTCATTCCTGCCTTTATTACAGAGTTACCACAAAACTCTAATTAGGGGAAGCTTGTTTTTAGTGGTGGGGCTGCTAAGAAATTAGTACTTCTGTTCTGAAGTCCAGCGTTGACATTTAAATGCTGTGTGGGAATAAAAAAGCCTGCATTTCTTGCAAAACAAAACTCAATTACCCCTAATGAAAATTTTCCAGAACCTTTAATTTTTATAGTACAGGTGTCTTATACTCTACTTTCATATGGATTTTAATAGAGAGATCATAGTTTAAAAAAAAATAATTACCCTATCAAAACAATTTTCTCATTAATTTTGTTAATATGAAAAATTGTTTGGTTTTTTTGCTTTCTTGATAACATATCAAACCAATTCTGAAAAACTGTTTCAAATATGTTTAAAATTACTTTTTGTTGTTGTTGTTTTAGGGGAAAACTCTTCCCTCAGATGTTTTGATCGCCTTTATTCAGCACAGGAGTGCCCAGTGTTTCACCTGGGAGCTGCAGGGTGGCTTCAGATGGATTTTATGGGACTCAGCACAGCAGAGCATGAGTCCCACAATATTTACCCAGCCATGAGACAAGCAGGTGTAATTATATTGCCCTTTATCATTTTCTCATGGCTGCCTTGCTGATAAGCTGCCCTTGGTGAGGAAGCTGCGTGTTTCCATGGCTGAGTGTGCACACAGAGACACCAGAGCTCCCCACTGTACCACTCCAGCCCCAAAGGGAGGGGAAATTCATCTCTTTGTCAGAATTAAAGCTTTTCTCATCCTGCTGTTGGTAGTGGGGACCCTGATGTGGTTCAGTCATGGCTCAGGATGTCCCTTCCCCTTTTACCCTTCTCACTCCTCCATTCTTTGCTCTGTGAAATCAGGTCTGTCAAGCTGACCTTTCTTCAGGGAGCTTGGTGTCCAAACTGGCCTCATTCTGCACAACTTGGAAATTAATTACCTTCTCCAAGTGCCATTATGCTGTGTCCTCATAATGGTTCCTGCTTTTTCTTTTTCCTCCTCTGAGCTCAGGTCTGTCGATGTGCAGAGGAGCCTGGTCATTCTGTCAGTGAGCAGAGCAGGAAAGAAGGTTTTTATCATCTGCCAGTCAGTGGATGCATGTGAACAGGCAGGAGAAGTCAAGCTGGCCTTTAAGGCAAAAGATGAGCTAAAAAAAAAAGCTGTATTTCAATGGCAGCGAGAAAGTGGTATAAGGGATGAAAAGAATGGTGTGCAACTTAAGGAATTAAAAATGTCCCAGATTCAGATTCTTTTCAGTTTCTTCCTCTATATGTCAATATTTAACTAAATATTTTATAATATTTATATTATTGTTAATATTATAATATCTATATACTAGATATAAACATTTATAATATTTAACTAAATAATTTAATTTAAATTTTAAATAATTTTATTACATTTTAGGGAGAGGATATTTGGGGATCAATACTTGTGTTTCAAGTAGTGCCTTTGACCCATTCACATGACAAGCTTGTTACTCGGTGTCTAAATAAAAGCTCTGGTGATAAGTAACCAATGTTGTTCCTAAGTGAACTGTACAGGAAATGTGCTGGTTTTTTACTCACTCAGTTTCCAGATGGGGAGACAGACACTGGAGTGAAAGCTGAGCCTGAACTGGAAATGCCAGGCCTTGGAAATGGCCATCATTGCTCACAGCTGAAGTCAGCTTCCCAATCCCCAGCACGTTTTTGTTGTTACTTTGTTAGGTTTCTCTCTTGAGGGATATATTTTCCAGTCTTCTCACCTCTCTTATTTCTCCTTCCCTCAGTATTGCAGTTCCTGTGGAGCTTCCTCATACATTTAAAACATTTCCCACACCTCCTGTGGCCAGAAATTTCCCCATTCACCTCCACATCATTGTGGGTGAGGAAGAGCAGAGGTACTGAGGATGATGTGAGGCGCTGGGGTTACATTTCTACAGTGGGCTTGGGATGGTTACTTTAAGGGCAAAACCTGTCATTTGCTCAGAATTTATATTAATTTCATGAAGTTCTTCCTGTTCCATTTTTAATTGGCACTTCTAATATATCCTACTGCATGACAGCAAAAAGAAACATGTTCTCTTTGTGCCTCCTCCCACTTTTTGATTCTTTTCCTTTCACTCTGTTCACTTCCAACATCTGATCAGCCAATTTGTCTACCTAAGGTTTCTCAAGATATGATTTGCCATGTGCACCAAAACATGGATAAATGGATAAAAATAAGGAATGTTAAGGTTTTTTAAGTCCTCAAATATCTATATATTATATTAATTTTTACAGGAAAAGCTTCATTAATTATTTTGGAGATGTTTCATATGGTGAGGATTTTTTCAGGCTTCTTCTCTTGATGCCCTTTTCTCTCTTAACCAGAAATACATGTTCTTTTGCCTGATGCCATTTTTATGCTGCTACCATTATCTCCCATGCATACCTTTTCCTTTAAGTATTTAATTGATGCTGGAGACTGTGCCCTGTTCAAAAACAATTACATTAATTCCTATATTTTACACATAATGTGGTGTATGTCTGCTGCAGCCTACAAAGGCTTAATAACAAGGCTAAATGCTCTCTGTGGGTGCAGTGAAGATTAAGCTGGACTGAGTATGGAAAGTGCAGAAAGTAAAGTGGAGGGAAAAGGCTTTTGTTCCAGCTGAAGTGGGGTGAGAAACCTTTTCCTCACCTGGGGCCAGGCAGGGTTCCCAGGCACCAGTGTTCCTTGCAGTGGCACTCACCAGTCTGTATTTCCTTATCACCCAGACCTTGCAGGACTCCCCCAGACCTGGTGGGGGAACACAGCTTCAGGCAGTGGGATCTGTGCCCCTTTCTGCCCCACAGCACCAGGATCCTTCATCCTGCTGAGCCTGAAGCCCCCACATGGCTCTGTGTGGAGTTCTGCACCCAGCTCTGGGGCACGAGGTTCTGAACTGTGGGAACGAGCCTAGAGGAGGCCACGAAGGTGATCACAGGGCTGGAGCACCTTTCCTATGAAGACAGGCTGAGAGAGCTGGGGTTGTTTAGCCTGGAGAAGAGAAGGCCCCAGGGAGACCTTAGAGCACCTTCCAGTGCCTAAAGGGGTTATGAGAGAGCTGGAGGAGGACTTTTCACAAGGGCGTGTAGTGATAGGACAAAGGGACCTAAAGCTGAAGGAGGGCAGATATAGGTTAGATATTGGGAAGAAATTCTTTCCCTGTGAGGATGGTGAGGCACTGGAATAGGTTGCCCATAGAGGTTGTGGATTCCCCATTCCTGGAAGTGTCCAAGGCCAGGTTGGATGGAGCTCTGAGCAACCTGGGGTAGTGGGAGGTGTCCCTGCCCATGGCAGAGAGGTGGAACAAGAGGATCTTTTAGGTCCCTTCCAACCCAAACCATTCTATGATTCTGTGAGTGGGGAAATGGGAGTCCAGGAGCATCATTTAGGACAAAAAAGTGGGAAAAGATCCTCTCAGTAGAGAGGATGAGGAACAGGGGTGGGACTTTGCCATCAGGGTGGAGGTGTCACACCTCTGTGCTCAAGAGTCAGCTTTCAAATTCAGCCAAGCAAGGAAACAGCTCAGCCCCTAGCCCTGTACAATGAGAGCTGTGTGTGCACAGGGATATTCCCTGGTGGAAACAGCACTTGTGGTTGCAGTAGAGGGAGAAGCTCATGATTTTGGGGAGGGTAATGGCAGGAGAGGAAGGAGGCCCACACTGGTGTGTGTATAGGCAAGGTGTTGCAAAATTAGAGTTGTGTCAGCAGCTGGCCGAGCCACGTGGATGTAGTGAGGCAGAAATTGTTGCCTTTAGCCTCATTCTAGAGAGCCAGATTGGGTAAAGCAAATTTATTAACCCAGGATTTAATTTATAATTTCTCCCAGAGGAGAAAATTCAGAACTCATCTTGTTCTTTTCTCTCTGCTCTACTCTTGCCATGCCTGAAAGGAAAAGTAACCAGCTGAGGTTTAAGGTGCCTGACACCAGTCCTGATGCAATGGCAGTGCAGGGTGAAATAACCAGTTGCAAACCCTGCCTGGGAGCGTGGAAGATTTGCTGGTGCTGTGCTGAGGACAAAGCTGCCACTGGTGCCCGAGCTGTGGCTTCCCAGGCACAGTCCCACCCTTTTAGCCTCTGGTGTGGGCACTGCCCTTGCTGTTACTGCCTCAGCAGCCACAAGTGCTGAGCCAGGTGCTGCTGGGGTAGGGTTCCCATCCCATCTCCCAGAGAAATCAGAGTTGTGTAAGGTTGGAAGTCTCGGTGGGGCACGGGGGAAAGGGAAATTGTAATGGGATAAGTGAATGCGAGGCAAGATCCCGTGGGAGAAGAGAGGGTGACAGCCAGGTTTCTCTCTGCTGGTTGGGGAGCAGATCATTCACCTGCTGATTGTTTTTCATTCTCAATCTGCTCCTCATTCATTGATGTGAATTGCTGTGTTATCTGTTCTATATCCGAGCTCTTGTGCTCAGTGGGTCCCTGTGCCACCACTAACAGCTGCTGGAAGTGTCAGACCTGCTCTTCAAAACTAGATTCCTCCCACTGGGTTCAATTTCTCCTGGAGATGTGTACAAATGTGCCCTTTACACACACCTGGACTGGGTGGCTCTGAGGAAACTCTCACAAAGTTCCTTACAAGTCAAGCACGCAAACCCTTTGATTATTAAAGGGAAAACCAAGGTAACGTGATGTGGGGGTCTCTAAAGACATTTACCTTATAAAAAGGGATGCATGGTGATTTAAAAAACAATAAAAGTCCCTATCATGAGTGTCTGAGGATGGGACCATGGGGTAAAAAGGCATCTCACTCTCCCAAAGGTCATGATGAAAAGGTCAGCAGGAGAAGGAGTTGTGTGGCCAGGTTCCTCCAACATGGGAGAGACAACTCATCTCAGGAATGGGAGGCAGCTAATAATGGACTGCCTATTTCAGTATCCTTCCTGGTTAACAGAAATGGATTGAACAATCCAAAGGTGGGAGTGACCTGAGTGACCATTTAAAAAGCCAGGTCACCATGATAAGAATTGTGGATTTCAGGAACCATATGGAGCTGTTTGGCTGCTATCTGGGACAAAAGTCTAAAGGATAAAGGATGACTGGCATTATGTTACTGTATACAAAACATGCTGGTAGACTTTCCTGATGCAGCAGCCAGCTGGAAAGCTTTGTTTGAAATGCCCTGCAGTCTCTGGAGATGAGTTTGGTACAGACAGGCACAACCCTGCTTCAGATGTGGCACAGACTCAAGTGTGGGGAGCAGTTCCTTGGCAGCAGCGGACCAGAAGGACCCAGCTGTGAACAGGGCACAGAGGATGTCCAGTGGTAAATCTGGCCTTTGGCAAGAATTGGCCAAACTCTAAACAGACTTGTGCTACATTATGGGCTCCCTGGATTTGTTTGTGTTTTGGGATTCCAGCACGTTGTACCTCGAGTGTTTCGTGTCCACAGGAATGTGAACAGCATTAAAATCAAGATTAGGGTGATTGATACGGTGCTGTTTGTTTGCTAACCCGGTTCCAAAAGGTTGTTCCGCTTTGTAGTGTGCTCTGAGTTAGAAATGAAAGTATCCTGATGTCTGGGTCAGCTCTGAAACGTGCACAGAGAAGCCACAGGTTCACAGTGCCCTGAGCGATGCTGAGGTGTTGGCCTTCGTGCATTCTGGGGAGACAAGGGATATAGCTCTTGCTAGAATAATATTAATAATAATACTGATGAAGAACAAGAGGTTTGAAAGAAATCTCATGTAATTACCAAAGCCCTGTGAATCAGCCAGCTTTGTTGTCTTGCAGCCCTGTTGCACACTAAATATGTTCTGTTAGCTACTGCTAGAGGTTCCTTTTACTGTTACAAAGCTGGAGCAAGAAGAGAAATATGTGCCGTGTCCAGCTTTTCCTGTTCAGGGAGTAATTTTTTCCATGACGTCTAATCTTTTTTTTTTGCTGAACTGTCAGCAAAGCCAGACCACTTTGGCTTGGCGTTTTGCCCACATCCACCTACATATTTTTCTTAACAGCAAACAAACTAATTAAATGCCTTTATCTTATGAGGCATACCTTTCTCTCGGGTAGTTACTGATTAAAAAAAATAAATAAAACTCACTATTTTGAGAAAACAAGAGATGAGTCAGTGTGTTCACAGCCTGGTTTATTATTAAATAAGAAGCCAGGATCAAAAAAAAAAAAAAAAAAGAGCAGGGTGGAAAGAAATGTTAGTGCTGTCATATTGTGTTTGTGGCCAGTGAAAAAGATCATTCTCACTCCAGTGAGCATTTCCAATATCTATTAAAATTATTAAAATTTGTGAGCAATACATTTGCACATGAAGGTGGAGAGGGGTACATAAAAGAGGCAGAGGTAGCTGTCATGTAAAAGATTATTGTAATAAAATGTAAATTTTATAAACAGAAGTTCACATTGCTTCATGTTCAATAGCCCTTTCAGTAATGTCAGCTGGAAATAGAAAGGCAGTTATTCAGAGTCAACAGAGGTTCTCCAGCTCTAATAGAGAACAATGACCTTCAAAAGAAGACAGATCTTCAGTTAGTAACTTTAAATAAAGATGTGCATTTTCAAAGGGAATTAATTAGGAATGGAAAAATTCAGGTCATCTAAGCCAACATCTGCTATTGGGGGAGTGGGGCATGGGGGGATAGCAGGATGTGCTCTCTGGAATTTGTAGCTCCCAAGCAAATCCCCTGATGATTTGGATATATTCCCTGGATATATCATGTCTGGTGGGTGTCAGGACACATCTGTGCTGCAGAATAGCACAGGATGATAACGAGGGAGCAAGGGACACAGAGCCTGGCTGGGTGGTGCCATGAGAGCTGTGGGGCTGGCTCTGAGATGGTTTCTTGTGCCAGGACTGAGGAGCAAAGGTGCTGCTGGTGAGGGCAGGTGGCTCTGTGTTAACCTGAACTGATCCCTGGACCTGAGCAGAAAGGTGACACTGTCTGAGGGCTGACTGCAGCAGCCTGACCAAGCCAAGGCACCGGCCAGGCAGCGAGTGCTGGGCATGTTGATAATCTCTTGCCAGGACAGCAGCCACTGTAATGCTCTAAGCTAAAGTGCAAACAACAATAAAGAGGTCTTCAGTTGTCTCCTTCCCTAATATTAAGCCCAGTTCTAGGCTTGCCTGTGTTTGTCTGGAGAACAATTTGTGCCCCAAGACAAACCAGGAGACGCTTGCTGCTATTACCAGCAGCCCTCATTCTACCTTGGGAGGTGTTGCAAAATGTGTAAATCAGCTTAGCTTTTCATCCCTTGGTTTTCTTAATCAGGACTTCAACTCCAGCCTTTGATGCAAGCTTTACTCACAACAGACCTATTAAGTTATTTGCTCCTGCTATTGTATATCCAGTAGATCCACACATGCCCCACAGTTACATAGAAGCCATCCAGACTGACACAGTGTTTATGCAAATCTCCAGGATTTATCATTTGGCATAGACTTTTGGGACAAAGTGCCAACCCTGTGTTTAAAAACTACCATGCCATGGAGTAGCATCCCAGCCCCAGAAAGAAAAAAAAACAAAAAACCAAAAAACCAAACAGGAGCTATTGGCTTCCAGTGGCACCATCTCTAATCCCAGCCTCCCAGCCCTGAATGATTCAGAAGCGGGCTGAGATCTCCCATGTGTTGTTTTGATCCCTAATCCTGCCAGGTCCTCCTCCTTTGATATGCAACAGAGGGCTGCTGTTTGCCAAGGGTGATTAGGAGGCACCAGATGCTGGAGGTTTGGTGGCACTGGGCAAAGTGGAGTCGGTGTGGCCTGAAAAAGGAGCTGGGAAGGCCCCATGGGTGGAGCTGATGGTGACTTTGGTCAGACAGTGATGGTGAGGAGGGCTAAATAACCCCAACACCAGCTCCTACCCTGCCTTCCCACTGGGCCAATTACAGCAGGAAAACAGGCTCTGCCAACACAAGCATGGAGTGTGTGCCTGTAGATACAAATGTGGGAGACCCTGCCTCATCCCAAAATAGCCCAAAAGTCATTGGCTTGTTTTAATGCCAGCCCTTCTCCTGCTTGGGAGCTCTGTGGATCACTTGGGCTCCACCAAGCCTGCTGTTCCTAATCTTGGCCCTCATTTTAGCACAGGACCTCTGGGAGCTCATCCTTATGAAAAACACTAATCCCTTCAGGACGCTGCGCAGGCTCTCATCCCAGGCTCCTGGATTTGCCTCGTGGTAAAACAGGAAACTCCTCCTGAATGAAGCCCTGGCCCTGCCCTGAGCTTTCTGGGGTGTTTCCACTGCCTTTGGGCTTAGATTAGCACTGGTGCCTCGTGGGTGGGGAGCTGAGGCTCCTGTGTCTGAGGGACCGCGTGGAAAACTGAGGGACTAAAGAGTTGCATGGATCAATATGTCTGTGTGCCTGCAAGGCCAAACAAGCAAAAGTGAGGGTGTCATCCTGAGGGAAAACAGTGATCTATGATTTGTTCAGGGCTGTTTAACAAAAAAAACAAAAACATGGCAGAAAGGAGGATGGTCAAGGGTTGATTTATCACAGGCTGAAGATCTCTTGGGCTTTATGTTCCGCTGTGTCCTGATGGACATTTAAAAATAGGATGGCTACCCTCTGGGTGAAGAATCCTCATTCATTTTATGCCAGCTCAGGGCCTGTAAGCAAGGATATCACCCCATCATTAGGGCTCAGGCTGCTCACAAAGCTGTAATTTCTGTTTGGTTCTTGTAGTCCCATAAAACTGAAGAGTCAGCATCACCTGGGGCAAAAGGGTCATAATTCACTTAGGTTCAGCTCAACATCACTGGATTAGAGTGCTGAGAGCAGAAGCTGAAGAGTTTGATAGAAGATGAGCATCTGCAGGGCTTGTCTGGCTAAGATAAGGGCTGATTTTTGTGGAGGCAAATAGTCTTTGATTGGCTCAGAAGGCAGATGAGATTTTACTGCAAGGCTTAAAAGAGCCAGTCCCTCCTTGTGTAATCCAGCATTGATTATTCTGGGCCAGATTCAACTCATTGTTTATATATATATATGTAGATATATATATATACTGAACAAGTATTATGGTTTACACCTTGTGAACAGAAAACTACAGCGTAAAAACAGACAGGGTTGTGGTCTAGGCTTAAGATAAGGGACAAGATGGGTGTCAAGTCTCAGAAAAGCAGTTTTCCTCATTGTGAAGTGAGTGGCAAACTTGGCTGATTACTGGTGCCTTAAGTCCTGAATCAAATACCTTCATTTAGGACAAATGGATGTTGAGTGTTACTGGAAAAGCTGGAATAAGTTTCTTGCTCCTAAGATGACCATTGCCTTGCCAATTGATGATGGTCTTCTAGACAATGTTGCTCAGGTTATTTCTTTTGGTCACAAAGGAAGCTTCTAGCAGCTTCTCACAGAAGCCTCTGACTCGGTCACCTATTTCTAGCCTTTGCAAATGAGTTCTTTTGGTCCTGTGATGGTGCTCTCATTAATTCATTGGTAAGAATGTTACCTGCTGAGGAGTGAGTACAGCCCCTTGTGAAAAACGAGGTTCACATAATTTTTATAGAATTTAAAAGGTTAATAAA
>NC_031768.1:4334895-4372213 GCF_001522545.3 Parus major
ACAAACAAAAGCAGTTTTTATTTTAATACTATGCCATAGCCTAACATATATGTATTATACTACTATTTCTAAATTTCATCAATAACAGAAATAAAGAAAACTATATTAATACAACAACATTTCTCATTCTTATACACATAACATTCATTTTAATATTTGTGAAAAGCCAACAATATAAAATGTATCTATAACACTCTGACCTGGGATGTGTGGGAGGAGACCCTGCACTGCTGCCTGGTGCTGCTGTGGACTCTCTGAGTCCGTGGGGATGTTTATGCCCTTGGTGCAATGGATTTCAGCTCTGAGGAGATGGTAAGCTGTGCTTAGACAGTGGGCTGAGCCCTTCCTTGGGATCCCTGTCACTCCTGGGACAGCCTGTGAGACCACACATCCAGCATGTTCTGAGCAGGGATGTTTGGTAAGAGGAGGCCAGGGAGAGATGCAGCAGTCAGAGGAAAACAAAACAAACCCACAGGCTCCTTTTCGTTAGGAGATGTCAGAAAAACACCTGCTGGAGAGCTGATTTCAGCTGTTACCTGACACCAGGTGATATCATGCTGCTGTCTTGGGTGGGGTCTGCAGAAAACAACTTCGGTACAGGAACATTAGAGATGTAATGGCTGGTTCAAACAACGGGAGTCAAGGGAAATAAAGGAGGAGGATAAGAAAGCAATTGTCATAGTTAGGCAGGAGGAAAAAAACTGAATAGGCTGTGTTGGAGGCAGAAAAGTGCTGCTGGGTAACCTGCTACAGGTGTTGAGCTGTAATGGCAAAGTCTCAAAAAGAAAAATTGAGAGCTGTGTAATTAATACCCCAGGAATAATGCAAATAGGTGTCCTCACAAATAGCTGTATAACTGATTTTGTTACAGGGGTGCTGCATAATTCCACAATGTGCTTTTCATTTCCACCTCTCTTCTTGATGTTCTTCCTCCACATTTCTGTTACAGGAGTTGGCTTTCTTTGCACTGAATTCCTAAGTTTGCCATGTCTGTCCCCATTTTGCTGCTGCTAGGGAGAGTGAGACCCTTAGTAACTCTGCTCAGCTAAGACAGGAGGAAGTGAAAGGTGGATCCCTGGGGACCTTCACTGTAGGTGTCAGGGAGAGAGAGGAAAAGCTGTAGAGACTGTGCAGGGTACCAGGCTGAGTTACAGAGGATGCTGTGCTCCCACAAAACACTGAAACTTCTGCCCCAGGGAAGCAGACACCTCCAGCCTCTGGAGATCACATTGCAGCCCTGCAGGATACAGAGTAGAGAGAAAATCTCCTCTGCAGAGGGCTGAAATACATGGGCTGTCCTTTGTGTTCCTTTCCCTCCCTTCCCCCCTGCCCTGTGAGTCACTGAGGATTCACCTTTCAGCTCTGGATTCGTGAGACTCAAAGGGCAGGGCCCAGAAGAGGAGCAGGAGATGAAGAGAGGCTTAAACACCTTTCCAGGGGCAGCTGGCACACCTGAGGAAAGGAAGGGCAGGCTGGACATGTGTGGTGACAGCTCCGTGCCTGGGAGGCACAGCTGGGTCACCCAGCAGTGACAGCACCCCTGCAAGTGCTGCTTCAAGGGACACCAAATGTGAGCAGCTGGGAGCTGGCTTAAAGTCTGGTGGGTGAAGTTTGGGGCTAAGACCCAGCTGAAAGAAAGAACAGATACAGCTTAATGACCCTTTTCAGACAAGATATCAGCATTTAATGTAGCCTAGGCACAAAGCAGGCACTAGATTGGAGCAGCCATTCCTTGGACAGCCTCATCACTTCTTGTTTCCATTCATGTTAGAAAATATCTCACCCGGATATGAGTGTTTCTGGTGAGGAAATGTTCCTGTCCCAGGATCTCTGAATGGCTTGATTGAAGGATGGGATGTCAAATAGCACTAAATTTAATCCATGGTTAAAGGATTATTTCTTGGCTCCTCCACAACAAGATATTCTGTGGAAACCTGGTGATCTTATGTGTGTCACAATATAATATTTACATCCTCATTAGGTATTAATCGTGTTACAACTGGGATCTGCAGCCAAACTCTGCTGGCATCAGATGTGTTTGTAAACTGACAACTTCCCTGCTGTCAGCCAAACTCCTTTTGGGCAAAGCTGGAGGATTGGATTGGTTCTTCAGGAAGAGCTTTAAGGAGTTAATAGCACTGGAAGGAGGAGCCAAACCCAAAATCTCAGGCTGGCTCTGGCCTTCTGGCAGGTTTCTGCAGCAGCCCCAATGATTTCCCCCTTCCATTTCACTCAACTCTCATGGTCTACTGGGGAGCATCAGAGCTGCCCCCAAAACATCTCTCAAGGGCTGTGCTGTGCCTCTCCCAGAACAGACCTCTCAAGGAATTAAACTTTGTGTGGAGCTGAGGTGCTGGGGCTCACCCTCCCTGCAGGACACCCGGCTCAGGAGCGAATATTCTCTGTGGCTGGGCCCGCTCGGGTCGCTGGCTGCAGGCACAGGAGCTCTGGTATTTGATCAAGGAAGATAATTGAAGCCTCTCAGGAGGCCTTCGAGGAAGCCATAATCCTCTGGCACAACAGCATGGAGGGTGAGGAGTGGCCAGGGCTTGGCAAAGAGCCCCTGGCACTCACCAGGCATAGGAAGGGGGCAAGAGGACATTTTTAGTTGAGATATATAAACCTAACTTTGCTGGGAGACTTCATCCCCTTGGCTGGAAGATTTTGCCCCTTGCATCTTGGTCTCTGGTGAGTTTTGTTAATCTGGGATACATTCAGGACCTTAGAGTAAACCTGGGGAGACAAGCAGATCTTGGGAAAACAGCAGAAGGGCAGGAAGAGGCTTAATGAAAAGCAATGTAGCTCTGCAACTGCCCACTCTGTGTGTGCACATGTGTATCTGCAGTGGATGTAAGAAATACTTGGCAAATCCCTTCTTTATGGGCTGAAGAATGACCCTTAGAGGAGCAACAATTATTAAACAATTAAAATATGGTGAAGAAGGCAGCAGGGGGATAAGGGGAGGAGTCATAGAATGGTTTGGGTTGGAAGGAACCTTAAAGATCATCCAGTTCCAACCCCACTGCCATGGGCAGGGACACCTTCCACTGGACCAGGTTGCTCAAAGCCCCATCCAACCTGGCACAAATAAATAGTAAATAAATACATAAAAACAAATAAACATCTGAAAAAGAGGAGGTCTCAAAAATGAGACCAAAAGTAAGTTACTTGCAGGTCCTTTAGTTTTTGGTGATGCAGGATCAGCAGCCTCATGTACCATTTTGGACCCAGGTCCTTGCACCTGGATTGGGATTTGGGTTGTTGGGATGGGTTGGAGCTGTTGTCAACAAATAGTGTTGCAGGGGAACCAGCAGGAGTTTGTATCCTGTCTTGTGTGATTGCTAAAAAGAAGGTAAAGATGACTTACTTTGCCACAAGAGGAGGTAGAAACAGAATCCAAAGGCAGGATTACTTTAGACTGATCAAATCAATGCTTTCAAGGGTTTTTTTTGTTTTTTTATGTGTGGGAAAATATATATGCACACACATATATATTTATGTGTCTGAATAAGTATAACAATAGGTATGTATCTGTTGATATTTTTTAAAATGGTAACTGAAGAAGAGTGTAGGATTCTGGAAATATTTAAATATTTACTATAGAGAAAGTGGACACTGTAATAAGTGACTGGGATGTGGAAGGCATTCTCCCTGTGAGCACTCTGGTTCCTAACTGCTCAGAGAGGACTTTTGATTTTTCCTTGGGCTTTTATCACAGGAAACTCTGAGGCAAAAGCAGATTTGAGGAATGCTGGTCTGACCCAGGTTGTGCTTTCTGAGCTAGGAACAGCCATACTGATGCTCATGGCTGAGGATGTGGATGTTTTTTCCTCTTTCTTTGCAGACAGGATTTGATTTCTTTCTGACAGCAGCAGTGCCCCACGGGAGTGGATTAACTTGAACCTTTGCCAGCCTCGAGGGACACACCCTGAGGCAGCTTTCAGCCACATGGATGCTCTGATAGACTCCCAGGGAGCTGGGAGGGAACAGCTAAAGGGGAGAGCTGCAAACTGCTGTGGGACCGAGCAGTCGGTGAGATCAGGTCAGCAAAGCATTGCACAAGCAGAGATGAGTTACTGCTGTCTCCATCCTCGTGTTTTATTCTGCCCCTGAAAGCAAAGAGTGATGCCCCTGTCTGTGAGCAGCTTGTGCTGGGGGGAGTTTGGTGGATGTAGTGCTCTGTGAGCTCCCTGCCTCGAGAAGTGGCTAATTTTCAGTGTAAAAAGGAGAAATGAGTGTTGTGTGTGTGAGCAGGTGTGCAGGAGGAGCACAGACACGTGTGTGCCTGTGCAGGGAGGGGCACGGGCACCTGGCTGTCCCTGTGAGGCCAGTGAGGAAAGAGCCATGCTAAAAAGCTGGAATGGCTCAAGATCCCATCCCTGTTGCCTCCTACCTCACCCAGCCTCACCCTGTCCCGTGTCCCTGTTGATTCGCCTTGTTGTGACCCTTGTGCCAGCTTGTGACACTGGAGGAGCCCTGCCTGCAAGCTCACTGGGGGCCTTTGTGGCACACCTCAGAGCAGTTCTGGGAATTTTACATGGAAACAACCTGACTTGAAAGGTTTTTCTGGACGCTGTGGAGCACTGGCTGGAGCAGGGTGCCGCGGTGTGAGGCAGGAGGGAGCAGAGGAGGTGGGATTTGAAGGAGCAGTTCCAGATGTCTGCAGGCGTCAAGCACAATGCTGGCCAAGTCCCATAGGTCGGCGTCCTTCTGGTTTTAATGGGAGTCAGATGCATAAAATCCCTTGGAAACAGGCTGCTGTTGTTAAAGGAGTGACAGCCTCCCCTGGAGCACCTTTTCTTGGCTTGCTTCAGGCTAGGGACTCTGTCAGCACAGTCCTGAAAATACCATGAAGCAGAGCAGTCCCTTTCCAAGGGTCAGCTTGGCTAGCTTGGCACTGCACCCTCTGCCTGACCCCCACCCTGCTTCCCCCCTGCTCTCCAGCTGCTAGCACCCACCCCAGAGGGGGAAAAAGGGAACCCCCTCTAGGCACACGCCTCTGCCATCAGGGTGAGGCCGGTGTATTCCTCCACATTTGTTGGCCTTTTAGTTTATTTTTTCTTTTAACTCCTCCAGGAAGGAGGAGTTGAGTTACCTCTCAACTAATTGAGAGGTAAAGGAAGCTCAGAGGGAGGAGGGGGAGGATCAGGTGTGTTTCCCCAGTGGCACAGGCTGGTTCTGAGCCATGATCACTCCCCAGCCCTTTCTCTTTGCTGGGCGTGCTTGCCAGCTCTGCTCATTAACAGCAGCCTTCACCATGGGGCTTCACCCTGGGTCGAGCGGCTGTTTTGGTTACTAATGCAGAGAAATGAATGGATGGAGTCCAGTGGCATCTGCAACGCCACCTCCCTGCCAAAAACTGGCTGGCAAAGCCCAGCCAGCCCCGTGAGCCGGAGCCACCTGTAGCGCGGCGCTTGCCGGCACACGCCGAGCTGGCTGCCACCCGGGGCAAAGGGCTGCTGCAGAGCTGCTGCAGAGCTGCCTCATCCTGCCAGGCCTTTGGGAAGGAAACACAGGGTGCTGTGCTGAAAGCATGTCTGGGGCTGTGTCCTTGGCACTGCTGTGGGGATGCCGGGAGCAGTTCTGCAGCTCTCTCTTTCCCCAAAGCTGGCAGAGACAAGGATGGGAAGTGAGCCCCTCAGTTTCCAACTCTGCAAAGATTATTGCGTTGGAAATGACCTAGATTTGGGGCCTTTTTAGCAGAGAAAACACTGCCCTAGTGAAAGGGAGGGTGGTGCAGGCTGTGGGGTTGTACCTGTGGCCAGAGAGCTTGTCTGCATCTGCACTGGCTGCCCTGGTCTGCTGCACTAAGACAAACTTCTTCCTTGGGAACTGGCACAGTGAGAAATGTGTCAGGAGCCCAGAGGATAAGTGGAGAACACAGATGATCCTGAGAGCAGCTTGGCTTGGTGAGCAATGGAGCAGTACAACCTTTATTTAATAAATCACCATCAGCATCTGGATTTATGTCGAGACCTGAGGAATAAAGGCTTTTCTGCTTTGGGAAGTCAGTGGTCAGGCTAAATTAATCTCAGGGCATCCAGCATCTTCTTCAAGCTGGGATGACCTGGTCTGCTGAATAGATTTTAAATCTTACCTTTTTTTAAAGGAAGATGAAGTCATATGTGAGCTGTGGAGATTGGTAGAGGTTAGACTGAAGTCAGCCTTTATATTCACCACAAACGTCTAGACTTTGATTTTGCGAATGCCTAAACCCTACTGCACGTGTGCTTTTGGATGTAGCTACTGTGATAGAAGTTTCCAATGTCAGTTATAATTGTGGCCTGCTAAACCTCCTACAATGCCCCTAGCTAAGCATCTTTACAAAAGCAAGGCAATGCTGGGGCAAAGCCAGCCTCACTGGGGGTTTTAAAACATAGCAGACATCAGTAATTCAGCACAGGACTTGGCATGTTTTGTCTGTTAGTGGACTAAGAAAAGCAATCCTATTTAAATAGATAAAAGGGAAACGTATTGGACCCGGTCCCTGTTGAGGCAGGGTCAGGGCATGAACTCCTGTGAAAACTGGCTCTGCCAGGATTTATTTCCTCTGATCCGATCAGGCAATGGAGACTGGGGTGGGGGAGACTCTTCAGGCAAATTTCTCTCCTCGTGCATGTTCTGGGTTGGCCCATGGCCCTTATTCCTGTCACGGTCAAGGGTTACTCTGTGCCTCCAGGGCAGAGCAAACGGGCTCCTGCCTGCTCTTCCAGGGGAGAGTGCAGAACATCTTTTCCCTTCTCATTGGGAACTACGGCTGTAGTGTTTGTCTCTCACTTCTGCGTGTTTCTACTCGAGTTTCTTAGACAAGGTGCTTCTGACTAGATCACAATTTGCTATTTATTAGCTCTTAAATGGGCTTAGCTCCACATCACTGCAGAGCAAAGCCTCAAAGGCTCTCCTGCAATATTTCAAAAACACCAGGTAAATAAGGTAGTGGCAGCACTGATTTTAAATCCCATTTTCCTCATGTGCCTGCTGAGCGTTTCCCTACAAGCTCAGGACTTTGGTGCAGCAGCGAGGGTTTTCCAGCCCAGCTGGGTGCCATGCCAGCCTCTCCAGGGTGACAGTGTCCCCAGGGCACAGCCTCCCCACCCTCTCTCCATCACAGCTCTCTTCCCTCCCTGCCGACAGCCCCTGACGCTCAGCCCGACGTGTTGGGATCTGCCTGTGCCACCTCCCCTGGAAAGGGCTTCCTGTGCTCTAACCCTGCCCTGCTTAATCAGCGCTCGCCTTGGGGCGTGAGGCTCTCCCTGGCTTGGGCTGGCAACAGTAGTGGACATGGCAGTGCTGGGTAAATGGCTGGGCTCGATGATCTTGGAGGTCTTTTCCAACCTAAACGATTCTGTGATTCCATAGGAGTTGCCTGGGTTTGGCATTTTACCACAGCCCTGGATGGAAGAGCATCACAGAACTGAGAGGGGAGGCAGTGGAGCAGTGCTGTGAATGATCCATATTTCTCCAATACCAAACTGGTGAGACCAAAGTTGTTACAGGCTTCATGCAGAGAGCTGGGCGCACTTTCAGGTGGTTCTGGCCAAAGAACAGGACAGACAAAGTGCAGCTGGACATCGACCCACATACCCCTGGCCCCAGGACTGGTGTCTGGAGAGCCCACTGCTCTGCTTTCCTTGCTTGTGGGGGTCTCCTGCAAAGAAACACATCCGAAGTCAAGGAAAGGGAAAGGCTGGATGCTCCCTCCCCAGGGCACAGGGACAACGGGATCTGATCAACAGCTGAGCCCAGACACAGCCAGGGAGGTAACACAGGTTTGCACCCCATGAGCACTTTGGCAGCTGAAGGCTTTGCCTGGGATTTTTGGAGACACCCACGGGCTGCTCTGCACCTCATGGTTCCCAGCTGGGGTTAAAGGAGCGTGGAGGAGAGGAGATATCCCCTCCTCCAGACCTCTCTACTAAAGGGAGGCCTGGCAGAGCAGCTCCCACATGCCTTGTTTTTCTTGCAAGCGTGATGTTGAGTGGAGCCAAGGTGGTGCAAGAGAGGAGAGGAGGCAGGAATGAAAGGGCTGAGGTTTGCCCCGGGGCCTCTTTGCAATCACCCAGCAATTCTCTCCCCTCTCCGCCACCGCCGCGTTTGAACCGCAGGCTTGTCGAGTCCTCTCGAGGCCTGTACAAACACGGCGCGGAGCAGCAGGTAAATAAAGCTGCCTGCTGCTGGGAACAAACTGCTGCAAAGACGGCTAATGAATGCAGCAGGGGCTGTGCTCTCCCCCGGGGCAGAGGAGTCGGGAATGGGGATGGTGTGAGGCACCTTCCCCGCTGCTGGTGCTCCTGCACGGGGAGACGGCACCAGCGGGGCCTGGCAGGAACCCAGACTGTGCCACCGGAGCTGTGCAGGCAGAAAAAACACAGCTAGAGATGAAAAGGGGAAGGTTATGGTCACAAACATCATTTCATTGTATCTTTTTTTTTTTTTCTTATGTTTCTCCCTGAGTTGAAATAGCCACCTGGGGCCATGGTCAGCAGCCCAGAGGAAGCAAATGGGCACAGAGTCTGCAGAAGCCCTGCAAGCAGCCTCTGCCTGATCCTGGAGGTGAGCAGGAAGAGTTATGTTCATCTTTCAGCCCTCTCACCTGCAAGGGAGCAGCTGGGGACCTGGAGCAGGCTCAGCTCCATGGAGCCCTTTGTGTCACACACCACCTCAAACCCACCTCCCAAGCCTGCAGGGTTTTTTTTAAAGAACACACCTGAGACTGGGAAGAGACAAAGAAATGCCTGAAAGCTTTAGGTCCGAGCCAGAGACTTCAGCTAAGTCAGAGGAGTGTACATACAACTAGAAAAGTCACCTGCAGGAGACCTTTACAAAACAGTACTTCCTAATTGCTGTATTATTGCCAATTTAGCACCCCCACTCACCCCTCCTGCCCCCAAGGCAGGCTAGTCCACAGGCAAAAATACCCACTCTAATCCTGGCAGCATGTCATTGCAATCCTTTGTTGTTTTTTCTCTAGTGCCAGCTGCGTTGCCTTCTCTGTAATGCATCGCTGGTGCCTGTTATTGTGAAAGACAGCATGGAAATAAGGACTCATGAGTGTGGCCTCATGTTTAATTAGACGCTAATGTACTATTATTATTAGGCACTGAAGGAATGTACTGGCGAAGCAGTGTTTGAGCTGTTTTAAAAGCATTTTATAAGTGTACTTTCCCCTTGTCTTGCTGGTGTGAACCACCTTTATTAGGAGGTGCAAGACTGCTGTTACCTGGTCTTACAGCTCTTTTACACTTCAGGCAAGTGCTGGAATTTAAGTATCTTTAATCTCACTGCTCAGGAGACTGTGAAATAGAAGGGAATGGTGTGTGCTAGGCTAAGCCAAGCGTTTAAGCTTGAGAGACCAAGTGGTCTGTGGTTGAATTTGCTATATTGAGACAGTGATTAAGTGCAGCTTAATGAAACATGGCCACCTTATTGGTCTCCAAAGAAGTGGAAGGAGGCAGTAGGAAAATGACAGTTTTGTTTGCTGAATGAGAAGTTTCACTGTCAGCGCCTTTAGGAGCTTGCTGGGACTGTCATGCTCTGCTAGGAATGGCATTGCTTTGTAACCCCCATGTAGTGGGCAGGAGCATGGCTTCACCGTCTACTTTTTAATACCATTTAATTCTTCACAAACATCTACAGCATAAGAAGCCATCCCAGCTGTACATCAATGTGTTACACACCTAAAGGTTTGGTTATGTGAGGCTTTATTCTACAATTTTTTTTCTGTAAATAACAAACACCTCCCTTTCCTTCAAGCTCCTGACTTTCTGTAAAGCCGTAGGGAATGTAAAACTGAGGGCAGCCTCACATGGCAACAGTTTGGGATTCAACATCATTCAAGACAAGGCTGGATGGAGCTCTGAGCAACCTGATCTAGTGGAAGGTGTCCCTGCCCAGGTCAGGGGGTCTTTAAAGTCCCTTCTAACACATGATAGTTGTGTTCTGCTGTTGTTGGCCAATGGGTTTTCAGTTGCTTTATCGACTCCAAAATATAGACAAGTTGTGGAACACAATTTTTTATTAATAACAGGCCACATTTGTACTTCAAAAAGAGTGAAATTAAAAGGTGTATTAAAACATACCCACTCTAAGCAATCTATTTTCTTCAGTAGAAAAAAAGCATACAACAGGTAGAAATCCTATATACACAGTATATCTGTTCCAGTCATCAGCCCCTCCAAACAGTGTTTTGCAAATTGCTACAACTGGTGTTAGAACAGACCATCCAGTTCCAGTCCAGTATGAATTTCAGCTCTTGACTTGCTCATTTAAGACAAACCCCTAAGCACCTAGTCCAGTTTACTGATCTCAGGATACATACAAGGTAGTACTGTACATGAAGACAGCAGTGTTAAGCTTTTACTTCTGCTTTCTTTTTTCCTTTTTTGGAATTCTGCCTTGTTATTAAGTCTGCCTTATAAACTTTGAGTACATAGAAATCTGTAATCAATGTCTCCATTAAAAAAATGTAGCAGAAACCTGATTAACTGTACCTTAAATAGCCCTTTCCTCAACTCTTGCATTAATTTCAAGCAGACTGCTGTTGTGCTTATTCTACACCGGAGGCTTTCAGCCCAAAATACAGATCGCTGCAATAAACCACAAATATATGCCGTCTTTTTTTTTCTTTTTGTTTTGAGGAAAATAAAAAAAGCACAATGTTAGTTCTTAAATTAGTTTGGCACATAAGGGAAAAAAAAAAAAAAAAAGCAGGGGAAACAGGCGAGTCGCATCCTTCTCTCACAACATCCTTGGGAGGGGAATGTCTGCATCCAGGCAGGGTGGGCAGGCACAGAATGAATGACACAGACCGTGGCAGACTCCAGCTCTTGGTCTTAGTCACACTCAAACACTTCAGTCCACCAGCTGCCAGTGCTGGTGAGCACATCCCTGCACAGCTGGAGAAGGCCCTGAGCGCCAGCAGCCTCCTCACACCAGGTTAAAAAGCACCACTCGGCACCTTTTGCTTAAGTGTCACTTAACAACACGGTAAATGAGCTATTCCTGCTCTGCTGAGCAGGCGGGAGCAGGGTCTGACACTTGGGTCTCGGCATGTCAGTGTGAGCCCCGTGCTTCAGGAGAACCTCCACTGCTTTCGCGTGCCCCCCTCGCGCAGCCAGGTGAAGAGCCGTGAACCCCTCGCTGTCAGAAATATCGATATTTTCTGCACTGACAAGTTCTTCTACTACTTCAGAGTGCCCGTTTTCCGCGGCAAGGTGCAACGCTGTCCTATTTAAAGGCCCTCTGGCTAGAACGCTGGCCCTTTCATCCATCAGCAGCTTTGTTGTGGCTAAGTGGCCGCTGCGGGATGCCAGGTGCAGGGCCGTGTATCCCTCTGCCGTGGTGGCCTCCATGTCTGCCCCGTGCTTGAGGAGCAGCCTGGAGGTGCTCGTGTGGCCGGTTTCAGCGGCGATGTGGAGGGCAGTCTGCAGGAGCCCGTTGCGGACGTTGACGTCCGACTCCAGGTCGATGAGGAGGCGGGCGACGCGGTAGTGACCCCGCTGGGCGGCCAGGTGGAGCGACGTCCTTCCGTCCACGGTCTGCACATTGACGTCGGCGCCGCGCTGCTTGGCCAGCAGCTTCACGATGGGGAGGTGGCCTTGCCAGGCGGCGTAGTGAAGGGGCACCCAGTCGTCCTTGCCCTTGATGTTCACGTTGACGCCTCTTCTCAGCAGGATGCGCACGATGTTCTCCTGGCCGTACTGGCAGGCTATGTGGATGGGGGCTCTGCCCTCAAAATCCACCTCGTTTAAGGACGCGTTCTTGTCAAGCAGCATTTTGGTGCTGAAATCATCCCCGTTTTGGGCAGCAAAGTGAAGAGCAGTCCACTGGTCCTCATCTTTGGCATTGATGTTGATTTTCCTGGCCATAATCAGCTCCACGATGCTTTTAAACTTTTTCTCGATGGCTATGTGAAGAGGGGTGGACCCTTTCTTGTTGGTGAGGTTAGGGTTAGCATTGTACAGCAGGAGCCATTTGACACATTCTTCTTGACCTGCTTCAACAGCCAAGTGCAGAAGACTGGAGTTCCCATCTAAAACAATATCAACATCTTGAGGCTGGAGGATCTTCATCAGCTTGCTGGTATCTCCGGATAAAATTGCCTCCGTCAGCTTCCTCTTCTGTATGTCGGTAGTACCAATATCTAAATGGATAGATAGAAGAAAAATTTTACCATGAGTGTGGTGAAACATTGGAACAGATTGCCCAGAGAGGTGGTGGATGCCTCATCCCTGAAAACATTCACTTTGATCTAGCTGAAGATGTCCCTGCTCATTAAACTGAGCATTCCAACCCAAATTGTTCTAAGATTCTGTGGAAAAGACAGCATCACAGTTCTGATGCCCATCAAAGCTTACCTGGCCATGGTTTCAGCAATGAGCTCCCTGCTGTACAATCCACTCAACTTGTCCCACAGGAGTCCCAGAACATTTTCAAGTCAGATCTGGACCCCCACTGACTCTGTTTCTTGTGGCACAAAGACCAAAGGATGTTGTGGTTGATCTCCCTGCACTAACCATTTGTTTACCTGACTGGAAAACAGATGTCTGGGGTTTGCAGCACTGGACTGAAAAGTGTGGGCGTCTTTATCACAATGGTCCCAGGAGCTGCTGAGAATGTGGCTTGAGTCCTCTCAAAAACTAAGGTGCTCAGGTTTAGGCTTAGTTTAACTGAGCAAGCCACTCAGCTGACCTGACTGGGCACTGGCTTTAATCCCATGTCAAGCAGGATGCTGGACTAGTAGTGACCTCCCTTCCAACCAACCTCTACATGACTGATTCTGCAATTGCTTTAATGGGAGTTTACTCCTTTACAAAAGTAAATGAGATTTATTATTTCTCATTAGATCATGTTTGGGAACCACATAATTTTTCTATTTGTATTTTTTCCTTTTAAATAACTACCTCCAGTAAACAAATTTGTAGTGCTGACAGCAAGAGAAAGCAAAGCTAACAGTAATTTCCAGAATGTTATTCTACTCTCCAACCCATTGACTCCCATGCCCCAGTCCAAAGAGCTACGAAGGAAAACGTGACCATTACCTGAACTCTCCCTTTCAAAGGAAAGGGAAAGGGATCCTCTGGATGAAAAAGCTGAATCTACAGATGAAACTCCTGAGAGCCGCTTGTCACTGGAGGCAAGTTTGGACTCCGAAGAGCTGCGGCTGAGATCCTCAGGGCCTTCCATAGTCTGTGAAATCCCTGAATCCAACTGGGACAACAATTCTGAGAGACTGTAATCCTTAACTGATGGCAGAGCAGGCTCCTGTTTCTTCTGGGATAGTGCACAAATCCCCTTCAAGAGAAGCACACAAGCATTTTAGAAAGGTCAGCAAACAAAACTGAGCACAAGACCCTACAGAAGAAACATAAATTTGGTACTTTTCAGGTAGCCTTTAAATACTATTTGTATTAAATGAAACCTATGAATAAGGTCACTGAATTTTTTCAGAAGCAGGAGGGCAGCTTCCATCAGTACTCACAGAGCCACTAAAGCCACATGGCCCTTCTGTCCACGATGGTTTTTAAGATCAGTCACACCCACACAGCTCCAGCCTTTATTTCCTAACTGTCCTGCTCTCCCCCTTCACAGAGTAAGATGCACTTTGCATTTGGATCTGCCCTGAGGTTTTCCTGAGCTGATCCATGTCCCTGCTGTCATTTGTGCATTCCAGTCCTTCACCAAGACCCACTTCCATCAGACAAGGTGGTGCTCAAAAGCAGCAAAGAAAAGGTTGCTTGGAGCCTTCCAGGTCATAAAGAAGCCTGTTCCTCCCAAAACCCTGCAAGTTTGAACAAGAAGTGAAAGAGAAAATACCTCAGGCTGCTGCTCTGGGGCATTCTTGGTGTCCAGGTCCTGAGTTACCATCTCTTTTGTTTCATCTTCTGGTTTTTCACAAAGGGCCTCTGTTTCTGAAGTGATTTCTTTAAAGAAATCAAGAGAAGGTTTTAGTGCTTGTTTTTTTCAGGAGAGTTTCTGAGATACCCTGCTGCCTTTCTCTATCAATAGAACTTAAAATATCTGAGATCCTGAGGGAGAAGGACTCCAGTCCTGACCATTCCATCCAGCACCCCCTCAGTGGGCACAAGTGTGCAGCCAAGCCAAGGGCTGCCCAAACAATTCATTTTCACTCACACCCACCAGAATGGTGTTACACAGGGGCCACACTGCAGGGCTGTGAAATGGGAACCACTGTACTGCTGGCAGATATAGATATGTTTTTTATTTAAAGATGGGATCCCTCATCTCTTCAATCCTCATTCCTTGTTTGGGCAGGAGAAGGAGAAGAGGGAAGAGGCAAATCTCTCCCATTAATCCTAAATGAAGCTACCTGGTGACAGCACTTGCTAGTGCCAAACTACCACAACACCTGAATTCATAACAGGTGCTTTGGACAAGTTCAAACCTTTTATTGGCACAGAAGTGACTGTACAAACTATTTCATTACAAGAAAATTCACTTTCTCAACATACAACAAAACAAATTTCAAGAGCCAGTTCCTTCCACGCTTTGGTGCACTGCAAACCACAGCAGCTCCAGCCTGGCCTATGTCCTGACACACACTATCAGAAATAAATACAATTTCTGGCTAAATGGACCAACTGGTTCAGTACAAGGCTTATTCCTGGCGTGTTTACATAACACCATCATGGACAGACATGTCCTCAGATAATCCCTTCCTCCACAAATGAGTAAGTGGCCTGTATCATTGTCTCCACCACACAATGTGCTCTATTTATTCTGTCACAGAGCTTCTCAGCGTTTACCCCAAGGATTAGCAGAGTCCTGAGCAATAATGTGACTCATAGAAGAATAAATGGGCAGCCAAGTTACGAGGAAATCTTACCTTGAAATGTTGGCCGTTCACCAGGATCATCTTGCCAACATTTTTGCATCAGTTTGATCAAGTTATTACATGAATGAGGTCTGGATTTGGAAACAGCAGGTAGCTCTGGGCGGTGGCCTTTAACTACTTTTACCATAATATGTAAAATGTTGTTTTCCTCTGTAAAGAAAAAGCACACAAATTTAGATGTCCTGGCAAAAGAAATCACTTCTCTTTTTTCCCAAAAGCATTAAGAGCCCATTAGGCTGGAAAATTTGTTTTTACACATTTTTTTTGTAGTTTTCTTATCAATAGGGGAAAAACTTGTTGGTTGTCTTCTCCAACAAGGTATTTTTAATGCAGTAACACCTGCTTCCAATGTATCACTTAAAAACAATTTTCAGTGAGTGACTCTGTTCTTTTTCCACCCATTAAAGATAAAGAACAAAAGGAAAAAAAAACCTCAAACAGTTCTTTGCTACTTCTCTTTGGATTTCCATAGCTGCTGTAAGAAAACAGAAGGTTTTATTTGGACCAGGCACCTGAAATGTTGATAAAGGTGAAGGAACAACACAAATCAAGAGGTGCAGGAAGGCAGCTCCTGACTGTAAATCAACCACTGGGCTAAACGGAATCCCTCACTGGGAGGAAAATGAGCAGTAGACTGGAACTTGTTGGGACGTGTTTGCCCCACACAGGCCACTCACAGACACAGGAAAGTCATAAAGAATAAATAGCTGCCTGTTGAGTGGTGCATCCACTGCAGGCTGGAACAGGGCTTATTCTCACAGACAGCTTTTCTTTTTTTCTGAGGTTTTTTTTTGTTGTTTTTTTTTAAAAATCTACAAGCAATCTGCAGAACCTCTCTACAGAGGAAAAACAGCAGAAAAACTGCCTGCCAAGTTGGCTTTGCCACACTCTGGTCTGAGGCTGTGCAGCAAACTCCAGGAGAAACAAAAATGTGCAGACAAGGGCCCCTGCAGCAACACAGGTTCTGTTTTCATGATGTAGGACAAAGGAGGATTTAAGCTTGTGTTCAGAATTTGAGAGCTTAAAAGTGTCTACCACACAAGACTGTCAGAATTTGGAGGTAATTGCACAAAAATCTGGGGCTAGTGGGACAAGAAGTGTGCTTAGTAATAGGAAAAAGAAAAAAAATTCAAGATAACACACAACTTACCTGCAAAAGGCTTTTTCTGTGTAAGAACTCCCCAAACCACGATGGAAAAGCTACCAAAAAAAAATAAAATAAAAAGGTAAAAAAAAATTTATAGATTTTTTTTTTTTAATGAAACTGAAAAACTCAGGAGTATAATTTGTTTTCCTTGTCCCTCCACTTTTGTATCTAATTCAGCTGATGAACACACATACACAGAGATGCAGCAAAAACCACAATTTCAAAGTCTAGCTTTGGCAGGGAGGAACCTGAAGCAGCAGACACAGGGACTTGCTGGAGGCTGCCAAGTCCTTGGTAGCATTTACCAACCACTCCACATCCACCCTGACAAAATCAGAGAAAGCATTACAGTGGATTTAATTTAATGCTTCTACACTGCAAGATGACTTTAAAGAAATCCATTTAATTTAGAATAAGAGATATCTTTTAAATCTAAAGCTGTGATTTCCTTTTCCTAATAATCTTGCCATGAAAGAGCCAAAGACCTTGTGATGAAATCCACTGAACATAACTCAGAATTTTATCACAGACTGGAAAAGTAGGTCAGGATGTACCTTTAGAAGGGAAATTAAAGGTGGGCAGAGTGCCTCCCATTGCCAGTTGCTAACAAATAATTTCAAGACCCAGGATCACCTGCAGTTTTTAACAGGCCTCTACCCTACAAAGACTTTGCAAAACCCAAAGCAAATGTGACACATTTCAAGATGAGCCTCAAATTATATTTAGGGGTTTCATGCTTAAAAAAAATTTAAAAGGTCTCATTATACAGGGTTACTAAAATAGCATTTAAGTGTTTTCATAGTTCACTGACCTGTACACGTCATGTTTGGTGTCAAAACACCTGTTTTTCTCCTTGATGCGTTCTGGAGGAAGATAGGCAATGGTGCCACACAAGCCATCCATGCTGATGTCATGGGAATGGGACAAGCCATTGCACTTTGCAAGCCCAAAGTCAGAAATCTGGGGGGGGGGGGGAAAAAAAGGAGGAGGAAGAAGGTGAGAAAAGTGCATGGTACCATCAGACTTTCAAGGTGTTCACAAAATATTTTCTGCAAAGAGCAACAGATGCAACAGGGTGACCCAAAAAATACAGTGAAGTGCTGTTCAGAAACACTAAGGCAGTAAAACATCTCTGGAAGCATAATGTTTCAGTGGGTTTTTATGGTTAAGTTAAAGAAGAAGGAAAAAAAAAAATAAAGGCAAGCAGTTTTTGCAAGCAACAACATGCCAGCCCATTACACAGCAAACACAACAAACAGTAAAGACAATTTATTGTAATTTAAACCAGTCGAATTTAGCTACTGCAAACTACTTTAATGTAATTATTGGCCCTGCCAACCCCTTTCCCTACATAACCTCATACTGTATGATGTGTTTAAACATCCTGGCTCTCCAATGAACTCTGGAGAATCACTCTTTCAAATATCACTCTTCACTGACCAAGCCAAACAGCAGAGCCACCAAGTGCTCCAAAAACCCAAATGGAAGCACACACACTCCAAAATCCCACACAGGGAACTCTTTTTGGCAGCCAGGAGATCCAGCAAGTTGGTGCAGTGACGCAGTGAGCCCAGCTGAAATGAGCACAAGTGACAGCAAGTTTATGAAAAGGACACACCTCCACTTTAATTTGAAGTGTCAAGCAAATATGCATTCATTTTCTCTCAAAGGCATACCAATCATCGAGCAAACAGATAGGCCAGGAATTTCCTTTGTCTTACTTAATTTCCCACTGGACAAAAATGTCTATTATGCCAAGTGGAAATGTCAAGAAAAGTCAAGTCTTTTTGGACCACTGAGCACACTGATTTTTGTCTACATGTCAGATAAGATTCCCCCTCCCCCTAACTTATACATTCTTTTTATCTAATAAATACTCAGGTTTTTCAATGACTCATTCCCCTTTTGATCTTCACAGCTTCTCCTTTGAGAAAGTTTTCCCTCAAAACAACAAGCACAATTAAAAAAAACTTTTTTTTTTTTTTTTTTTACTGTACACTTTGAGAAGTTTCTCTCTAAAGATACCACAAAACTAGTTGTAACATGTGTCCATTACTGGAAAGGGAGAAAACTGCTGCCAGCTTCAGCCTCCTGGAGAACAGGCAGGTTACACAGCCATGCAAGGAATCTCCTTTTGCCATAAAACAAACAAAGCAACCCACACAGCTTCAGCAAGAACTTCTCCCATGGACAAAGAGCTCAGCAGAGGCATTCTGAGGAGAAGGAGAAGTCCTGCACCCTAGAACACAGGGATGTCCAACCTGTTGTCCCTCTTTAATCTGCAGGGTAATGTGGGAATAACTTGAGAACAAAAAACCCACACACAGGATGAAAAAATAAAAAATTAAAAAAGGGGGAAGAAAAGGGAAAAAGCAAAGTTCTCTGGAGGAATAGTTACTCATCCTTGTAGAGCTACACTCTCAAGAGAGGGATTGATGGACTCCTCAGAAAGCCAAGCACTGGAGCCCAGGAAAGCAGCAAGTAGAAAACCCCTGTCAACACACCCTGGGAAGAGTCAAATCGACCACCTGAGGAAATGCTGCATGAGTCTGGGGCACCTGGTGCTCCAGAGGAGAACAAAAGCACAACCCCAGCATGACACCAGAATGGGGTGTCAGCTTAGAAATGAACCGAACGCTGCAAGTCTGAACGGATCCGACGTGGTGAAGCGCTGCTCCCCTTTGATGAACGTGAAGCAGAGGCTTGTGTGCACCTCAAGAAATCCAGCCATAATTAAAGCCACACACCTCCCTCTTTGTCTAAACAATGCCCTGTTTCCTACTGAGTTAAGAAATAAAGATGAAATGCAGACGGCAGGGTGACACTCCTGTGTTTGGAGCCACCAGCTACGGTGTGTGAATCTAAGGCTGGGGGCTAAGGCAGAGCTGAGCACTCCAGACAGAAAAAGCCACCCTACAAACGAAGAAACAGCTAAGGTACATGGTATACACCCTCCCTGGGCTAGCAAGAACTTCACCTTGTGGAACTGTCCCTACCTAGTGTGAAGGACTGGGCGTTGTGTCAATTAATAAAAGATCACCTGTAGAGCAGGGCTTCCATCATATCAAATTCTGCTCCGGAAGGAGAAAGCAGGGGAAATTGAGGAATTGTTATCTTGCAGGCTGTAACAAAATAGTGAGGTTCTGGAGACAGCTTTTTGTGGCTTTTATTAGTTGCTCTAGGGTGAATTTTCCACGCTGCATGGTGTATTTAGTCATGCAGGTTCTTTAAACACCAGTGGGAACTGCGCAGTGGGTGGAAGACACAGCCATTTAACTTGCCTGTTTTGCCTTTAAATTGCTTGCCAGGCACCTCGTTCTGCAGCACCCTTGCTGGGGAAGGCAGTGGAAGTGGAGAACCCTTCCCCACCCCTTCCTGCAGATCCTCACTGGTCCCTGCAGCCCCTGAATTCCGAGGGAATCCGCAGCCTGGCTCCTCACATCAGTGATCTCAGGTGGGTCCCTTCAAAAGCAGCCGTGGTAGCAGCAGGGGAGACACGGAGGCGACAGACTGCTCCATGCAAAACCCGCGGTGGGGAGGTGGGAGGAAGAGAAAGGAGCCTTGGCCAAAGCCCACGCAGGCTGTGGGATGCTTCATGTTCGGGCAGCTCTGCTCCTCCAAGCGCTGCATGAGAACAAACACGTGAGCGCCGAGCAGGGCAGGAGCTGCACGTGTTCTCCTGCCCACTTCCAGCAAGGCTTTACTGAAGGATTCCAAGATCTGAAGATTTCTGATTATTTATTATTATTTTTTTATTTTATTTTATTTTATTTTTAGTTCAGTTTGGTTTTAACTCACGCACTCCAGCTTTTCTCTGCTTCTGCCATTTGTGGATTTTTAGTTCGTACAAAAACACTAACTTGCAATGTTTTAGACGCTTTAAGAAATTATTTTTGGAATTTTTTTTGTATTTTGGAATTTTTTTTTGTATTTTGGGAATTTTTTTTGTATTTTGGAATATTTTTTTCTATTTTGGAATTTTTTTATTTTTTATTTTTTTACTGGAAGAAAGGCTCGCATAACTACAACAGCTACTAGAGCCAGCTATTCCCAAGCACTGCAAGGATCTAGCTCCCAGGAACAAAATGAGTGCTTGGAAAGTGCCTTTTTTTACTGATGACTCCTGACAGACTGCCCTGAACTCTGCTCTCACCTCCTGATATCCTGAGCTCTGCACTTAGCTCCTGATGCTTTGCCATTTTTCTGAAAGCAAAACTCAAGAACCCACTGCAATGGATTCAGGGACAGAGTTCACCAAAAGGTTTTCTGCATCAAATCCGCTGGATTAATTTTTAATCTCTGCTAGAATATCCAGTATTTGTACAAAGTATCTGCACTTGGATATTGAAAATGCCCCCACATTTGTCTGTGGGGGTTCAAGTGTCTGCTGGTGGGGGACGCTTCCTTTGTTTGTTTTTTCTTGGAGTAGAGGAAAAAAGGCTGTTACATTTTTGTTCTTAAGAAATGTCTGAAATTTTAAAGAAATTTACACAGATCACTGATTTGGACTACTAAAAATTAAGACTAAAAATTAATTCCAAATACCAACACAAGGTGCACTTCAAACCTGTGTCTTTACGAACAGGATTTTTAATGAATGCACTTCAGTAAGCTTCTAAAAGAAACCTTTCTGAAACAGACTGCATTTCCATCCTTTTCCAACCTGCTCTGAAACTTTTAACTCCTCCAAACCCATTTCAGGTGGGACATTTGTAATCCTCTTTTCAGAAGCAGCACAAACCAAAGCCAAATACCCATTTTAATCCACCATGAATCTGCATTACTGTAACAGGGATGGTTTTGTTCCCTCCCCTGTGCCACCATAATTAGATCAATCAAAGAATTGATCAAGGTGCAAACCAGCTTTGTTGGTTGGGATTAAGGAGCCATGCAAGAACAGCCCTGCATGGAAACTTTGATCAGGAAGGGTAGGAAACAAGCTGAAGGGACACACTAAACAGAGGATCTCCTCATCTCTAATAACAGGAGAGCAACTGCAGCTGATAAAAAAGTGGCTGTCCAATAAAATGATACAACTGCTCTTTACCAGCCTGGCCTTTGGGTATTGCTTGGATGTCCAGTTAACAACCTACATGGAGAAGCTTTCTGATAATTAAATTTGCTATCTGACTAGGCTGCATCTAACTCCATGCTGAGAAATTTTGCAGCTGAAGCAAATAAAAGTGAAGACCATTTCAATGTCAAGACAATCAGCACAGTACAACACAGCAGCAAACTTCACACTGGTTTAAACCAGAGAACTGGGGAGGGGACAAAAGCAACTACAGAGAGCTTAAAGCAGTGCACAGCTGAGAGCAGCTCGTTCTGCTTCAAGTTCTTTAAAACCAAAATCTAGGAGATGAAAAATAACTGGTAAGGCTTGTCTCTGTGTGTACATGAACCCACACATATATACATGTATGTGTACAAATATATGTATGACAAGATAAGGAGCTGCAAAAAACCCAAGCTGGACAGTGAGAGAAACAAGAACATAAAAATAATGTTTCTGCCCCAAAACTATTAAATTGCAGGTTGGCTTAATTTTAAACCCCTGAACAAAAAGTAACACGCTTGACCATGAGATTTTGGAAGATAGGAAACCTGTGAAGCAGCAACAGAGATCATGAGGGCACGGTAGCTGGCAGCAAGTTGGGCATGAGATTTCTGCACGTGGTGGGGTGTTTATTCTCCTACCAAGGGCCCTGCAGAGAGATCACATCGCAGCAGGGAAGGAGCAAACCCACGAGGGCAGTGCTGGAATGTGGCGTTGCTTCCCCGTGCCAGCCATTTCCACATCACAGCAGCTCTGGGGACACATCCAGAACGTGTGTGCAGGGCAGGAGAGCTGAAGAATGAGCTCAAAAGGATGTGGTCCAGTTGAGCAAAGAAATAGATGTCAGCCAGCATGTAAATATCAAAAGGAACTCCGGAGAAAGGGGCAAGGGAGGATCTTGGTGGCAGAAAGAGAAGTAAAAGGTTGACATGAAGGAAGGATGAAAAGCAGGTTGATCCTTGCTAGCAAACCCGGTCTAGGTATGGAATGATCCTGCCAAGAAAAGCAAACAAGATGGAACAGGACATGGCAGGGAAGGGAGCTCCCACCAACAACTCACAAGGGAGGATGGATGCATCCACCTTCCAAAAAACAGCAAAGCTTTACCTTGCACTGTACAAATTACACACAAATATTTAAAATCACCAGGGAATCCCCCAGTGTGCCTTTGGTAAAATTAATATCTATCTATATCCGTGCTCAGGCTAATCCTATCCTCCTAATTATCCTCCCAGTTCAGCACACACTTATGTAATGCCCAGGCTTTATGATATGGAGGCACCCACTTGATGATAAGTTCTGCACAGCAGCACTGCCTGAGTCACCAGCCTCACTCAGGGCTTTACAGTGAGCACCCTGCTCATAAAAGGAGCAGGGTGTGTTTGCATTTAACTGCAGGATGGCACAGCAGCATTTCTAATGCTCTCCACTGGAAGACTGACTGTTTCCTGGCTCAAGGGCAAACAGTTTGTAAAAGTCCTCCCTACCTCCAAACTCTTCTTTTGCAGTTTGCAACATCTCTTCACTCACCTTAGGACTCTATTAGGGACAGGTCACATACTAAATTAATGCTGACATTTAAAAACACTTCAATCAGCAGCTCCATTAGCCTTCCAGCAAGAAAATGCACATTAAACCGAGCTGCAGGGTCTGAAATTTAATTATAAATTTCACATCACACAAAAAGAAGGTTTGGGGCCACATTTTCAAAGTGAAGGCGCCTCACAGAATATGTTCATCTCTTATTTTGCATATAGGTTCCTGTGCCTGCTTTGCTTCTTGGAGGGCTTTCCAAGATGCCTGTGGATGTAAAAGACTGCTGGCTGGAAAAGTTTTGGATTAGACCATTCCTTTCTGAACTCCACAGAAGTTCTCAAGCTTTTCTTGAGAAGTTTCTCAAGACCTTGATGTGTTTCATAGAGAAGCCAACAGTTCAGGGATGTCAGCAATGACCTCACCAGTGACTATTTTTCTATTTTTGTACATTTTGCACTTTGCCCCTTTGTGTTACATCACTGCCCAGATATAGGCTGTGTGCAGCAGGCAGAACATCAGGCACTCCTGAAACAGTGAGAAAAACACAGCCTTGCTATCTGGGCTCATGGATGAGTCAAGAATCAGGAATTTAAGAAGTTATGCAAGCAAGCATGAACTTTTAAGTAAATAAATACTTAGCAAAGGTCTCTCAGCACCATTGTGTGAGAACAGGCTTTCAACAGTTCAAATCCTGATGTTCTGGTCATAATAGCATGACCAGCTCTAGATGCCTCCTACCTCAGAAACAAAATCCTTCTAAGAAATAAGTCACTAAGAGGCCTAGTAAAAGAGCTGAGACCATCACAAGTGTGATTGCATTGGTGGCACACACCTCTTATGGCTCCAACCCTCTCATGACATCAGGAAATCTGTCTTTATTTAATGAAAACTTCAGTTTTAGAATGATGCATGCAAGACCAAAGGCACTTGATTAGTGAGGGGGCCAGGAAAACAGGGAGCAGTGCTAAAAATAATAATCAAACACTTTAAAAAAAAAAAAAAAAACAAGGAAAAAACTGTATTTCAATCTCTGTGCTGAAAAAGAAAGCTGAGAAAACAAGCACAACCTCCTTGGTCCAGCTGACCACAGAACCTCCAGCAGAGAGGGCTAACAAGTTTGCCAAGTTTACTCTTGAAATGGATAAAAATAATTTCATGCTGTTACAGCCACAAAAGAAATTCCTTTCAGTGACCTCTGGTATGTATGAACAGTCAGGACAGAGATTCTTCATCACTGTACATGCTCTGAGCAAATGGAAATGAGCTTCCTCTGGGAAGGCTTCTCCAGACTCCAGCCATAAATGGGACCTGTGCATTTAGGGGTGCCAAGACCTAGAACAAGGCAACCATGGCAACTGTGGAAGTGGCAAAGATGATGTAGAGGTTCACACTACTTTTCTCTCCCTGTTCTCATGACCCTGCTGCAGGGAAATTTGTAGCAGGACACATTAGGTCTCAGAGCCAGAGCTCACTACAACCTTCTAAAATTTCAGGAGTTATCTAGCCATACCTCTATTTATGTACTAAAATGGTGCATAAACCAGGTGGATTTTTTTAAGGGCTCTTTTTGGGTGGATTTTAATTTAGGAATCAGAGGGGTTGGATCAGTGGGCATTTCTCTCATTCTAAAGGAACACTGCTGGTTTCTCTCAGGCTTTTTGCACCTGGCAGGAGCCACAGGGGAAGATCCAAAGGTGGCTCCCTGGCACCGAGCATCCAGCGCGTACCTTGACGTGGTAGTGGGCATCCAGCAGGATGTTTGCAGGCTTGAGGTCCAGGTGGAGCAGAGGGGGGGACATGCAGTGCAGGAAGTTCATCCCCACCGCTGTCTCGTGGATGATGCGGAAGCGCAGTTCCCAGGGCAGGGGCTCAGACGCCAGGAGCTTTTCCAGGGACCCCGTTTCCATGTATTCCATCACCAAGCCCACCGGCTCTCTGCAGATGCCATAGACAGGAAGGATGTAGCGAAACTTGGCCATTTCCATCTTCCTGGCTTCTTCCAGTAACTCCATGCGCTCCCTGGGTGGAAGAGAATGGGAGGTGAGGGATGGAGCAGCTGTTTCTCCTCAAGCCAAACACGCACAAAACATTTCTTACAAAACTGAACACCACATTTTGTGCCCATCCCCTGGCTGACCCAAGCTGCCATCTCACCAGCCTGCACTCCAGGTAGATTACCATATTTACTGATTTGGGGTTTCATGCTTTCAACAGTAGGCAGGACCATGCTTTCCCAGCTGCAGGACCACAGGTGAGCCCTACACTTCCACAGTGCGAATATCCCGAGTGCAAAGCCCATCTCCCTGCTCTGGTGGTTGTGCTGTGCTGTTCAGAAGGAGGATGAGACACGTAGAGCCCAGCTCTACCACTGCTGGAACTCCTTGGGCTGAAGTCATTAAGTTTTTGTGAGTCATAAGGCTGTGTTAATCGGAAGAGAAGCCGGGCAGCATCGCTTCACAGCCCTGCTGCTGCATCCTGAGCGTACACAGACCCAAACCTTGGGAGAGGAATCCTTGGAGCCACCACTGAGGGCAGCAAACTGCCTGCTGTAACCAGGGAGACACAACAAAACCCTCCCCAAAAAATACAGATCAGACAAGTCCAAAACTGCGCTCCCTGAGCTCCAGCAGGTGCAGAGAACTCCGAGCACAGCGTTTTCAGTGATGTAACAGGCCCGGGCCTGGCAGCTGTAATGACCCGGGTTGTTTACAGGTCACTTCAGCCTGACCCTGCACAGGGTTAAGTGTTACTCAGTCCAAGCTGCAGCCTCCCAGGTCAAGACCCTTAATTGCTGTGCCTTTCTTGTGCACCTCACTCACAGCCTTCTGCAACAGCTCAGAAGGCATCAGGCTGGAGAGGAGAAACAGCCCAGGCAGGCTGTGCCCACAGAGGGGCCACACTTGATGGCTGAAAGACCCTTCAAAATGTAAAAACTGTGTTATTAGTGATTATGAACCCTGCCCAGAGCAGCTTTGGGCCATGGGCACTGCCACATCGCTATTGCTGCCATAGATTGACAAAAGAGGGCACAGGGAGGTCAGACAGGTAATATTTCCTGAGCAGACCCTCTCTTATTACACAGCTCCTGCAATGCACCCAAAGATGTGCCCTCTATCTAATGGACAACAGTACCTGAAGTAAAAGGACAAAGTTTGTGCTCTGTGCCACCACCAAGTGATGCCAGTTCCCACTGTGGGAGCCTCATGGCAGAACTCAGCTCAATCTACTGTTTTGGGTTTAAAATTTCAAATCCAAAGCCATCAATCTAACTGTTTTGGGTTTAAAATTTCAACTCCAAAGCCATCAGTCTATCTGTTTTGGGTTTAAAATTTCAACTCCAAAGCCATCAGTCTACCTGTTTTGGGTTTAAGATTTCAAATCCAAAGCCAGCTAGAAGCACTGTCCACTTTTCAAAAGAGAAAACACCAAGCCCAGCCTGCACACGGCCAAGTCTTCCCAAGTGTCCCCCGAGGTCTGGATGAGCTGGGAGAAGCTGAAGCGCAGCCTGTGAGGGACCCTCAGATTTTGGGATCTCATTTGGAGGATTTTGGGAGCTGTCATTCGTCCCTCAGGCTCGGCAGCAGGACACTCCCCAAGGCTGGGGATGTTTCTGCTGCTCTGGCAGCCTGCAATAACCTGCTGCAGGTAACACTTCCCAGCAGACCCATTGCAGAGGCAAGATCGGGCTGAAAAAAAATCATCCAAAGAGGGATGTACGCGCCGAGAGAGAAACAAAAAAGATAAGGGAAATCTTTTCTATTAACCATGTTGGCTCCGGCTGCTCCCTACAGCAACTTTCTTGTGAAATAATTGCCTTTGCAGACAAGTACCCAGTTCGCTCTTTGGCACGCTGGAAGGGAGCGCCTATGAATAACACAAGCAACTCCTTGCCCCCAAGCCACACGCATAGCCAGCATAATTCACCGGGCCTCGGCGGAGTCAGGGATGTAAAACACCCGTCTGAGCCCTCCCAGGCAAAGCAAGAACCACTAAGACTCCTCGGGATGGGGTTCTCAGGCTGGCAACAGCCTCAGAGAGCATCGCCACAAGCACAGATTGGCTGCTGGAAATGGGGCGTTTTCTAAAGGAGCAGAATTTTCTGTCTCATTAGAATAATTTAAAAAGAAAGGAGGGGGGAAAGCTCCCTTTCTGCTTGGACGAGATCCAGTCAATTGAGTGAATTAACAGAATAACAGGCGAGTGCCCTCTATCTAATCTGCCTGTTTAAATAAACCCCCATGCGACAATTACCACCCTTAGCACTTTCCCATACCCAGAGCATTCAAAACTGAACCAGCCAGAGGCCAGGGACGGCCGGCCAGGCTCGTCGGCTTTCAAAGAGCTTTCAAAAGGGCCCCTGTCACCTTTTGAAAACAGAAAAGGCGAGAAGACAAAAGGACTGAAGAGAGCCAAAGCAGTCATTAGCCGAGTGCCGGAGCGCACCGGCATTAATGGCATTAACACAAACAGCTCGTTAAAGCAAGATCTCCTCAGGGGTAAAAGGTGTCTCCCTCCCCTCTCCCGATGCTCGGAGCCCCACGGCCCCAGCACACGAGTGCTGATGGATTTGTAAAACCCATCGGGGTTTGGCTGCTGCGGGGCTGGAGCCGCCAAGTTCACCGGCAGCGCATCAAAGGATGCGGCTGGGGGATGCTGGACCGCTCCGGTGCTGGGGAGTTACTCTGAACCATCCAAAGGGAAGGAAAAGCAAAGCTCCTGGTGGCGCTTTTCAGTCGGGAGCAGCAGGTCTAGCCCCTGTTGTAATGTTTTTTTTGTTTAATACCCACTCGATTAAGGAGTTATCTTCTCTAGGCGCTAAGGCTCTGCTCCTCTCTCCCTCCAGTAGTGCATCATAACTTTGTTGTAATAAAGGAAAAAGAAAGAAGGGAAAATAGAAGGGAGAAGGGAGGGAAAGGAGGGAAATGGAGAAAAATGGGGGGAAGACAAAGAAGAGGGAAAAATAAAGGAAGGGGGAAAATGGGGTGAAAAAAGAAGGGGAAAAAGAAAAATGGACAAACAAAGGGGAGACAGGGAGAAAAGGAAAAAGAAGAAGGGGAAAAAAAGGAAAAAGAAAAAGGAAAAGGAAAAAGGAAGGGAAAAAAAAAGGAAAAATAAAAAAGGAAAAGGAAAAAGGAAAGAAAAAAAAAGAAAAAAGAAAAAAGAAAAAAAAAAGAAAAAAGGAGAAAACAGGGAAAAAGGAAAAAAAAAGGGAAAAAAAAAAGAAGTAAGAAAGCTTACACACAGGACAGCTGAGGTCATGTAAATGATGGGCTGGCCACACTTTCTCCTGTAAATAGTAGCAGAAGACAGGGGCCCACACATCAAGAGCTCCAGCACTGGTCCAGTGCCAAAGAGCATCTCTGAAGAGAAGTCAGTACACACATCAATCTTTTTCAAAGCAGCTAGAAATATTGCATGGATTGGAGACCTCCAGAGAGCTGTCTGCTTCCACCCAAAGTCAGACAGATAGGGCTGCATTCCTTGGATTCTCCTGGACCTTGCTCTTGCCCACTGCCCCAGTCCCCAGGGCCCAGCCCTTGTCCCACAAACCCTGCCACAAGAACAGCAGGAATTACAGCTGTGCCTGCATTTGCATGGATCCAATCTTTGTGCCCTAGAGATAACACTGCTGTAAAACTACAACCTTAGACTCACCAGGCAGTCCTTGCAGTTTTATATTCCCCCACCACTGCCACCACATTTCCCTAATGGAGTCTGAGACAGAGCAGTTAAAAGTTGCTCCAGAGTAACTCAAAAAGTTGCTCCAGAGAAGCTCAAAATTTGTAATGAGGCCATTTGTGTGAGCCACCTCCAGACACAGAGCAGCCAGGCTTCTCCCAGCCCAGGGGAGATCCAGCCCTGCTCTGCAGTCAGGAATTTTAGTTACCTCTTCACAAACTGCTGGTGGTGCAGGTGGGGGTCCACCAAATTACACCAGCCCAGAATGTCCCCAGGAACTCTTCTCATCTGCATCATGGCAGAGGTTTTATGAGCACACAGTGGCCTCTGCTCTGCAGGGTACACATTTAACAATTTCCACACTGCTGACTCTCAGAGAAGAATGTGAACATGAGAAAACAAGAAAAAACACTGCATGGTCAGAGTAGGTTGTGGGGGCGAAGAAAGAAAATCCCTTTTTTTCAGGTTAACAGATGTCAGCCCTGCTAACAGAATTATAGGACAGCCAGGCTCTCACCTACTCTTTAAGGAGCACAAGGTGACTCTTAGGTTCTCCCTACACAGAAGACACATTCATTCACCTTCACCACCTAAATAAACGCAGCATCCACTAAGAGCGAGGCATTTCCAAAACCTCCTCAATGTCAAAGTCCTGCTCCATTCCTAAATCCAAGATGTGCAGAAGGAGATATATGTAGGGCTTTGCTTGGATTTTTTTTCCCCTTAATCAAGAATTTTTTTGCACCTCCACACCCTGCAGTCACCCCCATGGCCAACAGCTCCAGTAAAGATCCCTCTCCAGGAAATGTTACACTTTACAGTCAGCACGTTTGCGTTCAGCAGATGAAATCAACAAAGGATTCTCTTTCTCCGAGCTTGCCCCTGTTTTTCCCCAGACCACACTTCCACTCTGGCCCACACGGGTAAAGGGAAGAGACTTGAGCCTCTCCACGGCAAGTCCTGGGGGAGAGGCTCCTCCACCTTCCTGGGTCAGACTCTTTTTGTTCAGATTTACATGGAACCTCCCCATGCGGAGAGCATCCCGAGTCCCATGTGAGAATCGAGATCTCAGGGATGTGGGAGCAAATAAGCTGTTAGGAATGGAATTTGGATTGTCTGAGGGCTTGGGCTGAAAGGTAAAAAACACTTCTGGCTCTACATTCAGTTTTTCTTCTGCTTGAGGCCACTTGGCTCTGTGATGTGATAATTGCCGAGGGAATTACTCCAAATCTCTCACTGTCTGCAGAAACACAGTAAGAGCGACTACACAGAGCATTACCACCAGCAAACCATTACAAACAGCGTTTTCATGTGGTACCAAATAAATACATCAGAAAAAGCCTCTGTGCTTTTCAGTTAATGTTTCTGATTCCACTGGCAATTCTTCTAACTCTTCATAGGGTTCCAAGAAACAGCTAGTCAAGTTAATCTCCTGGATTAACAATCTAATTACACAGGCTTGTTGCAACCTGCCAGCTAAAGAGGCTGTGTTTGATTCTGTCTGTGCCCCCCACCCCACCATTTGAATAGTACAAGTTTATTAGAAAAGTTTTGGGTGAAAAGTCTCAGCACAACCATCTCCTGAAAGAGGTTTGATAGAGCAGCCCAAGAGCCAAAGGAGAAATATTAAATAAATAAATAAATAAAACTCAGTTTACATTTATTTTGTAGCTATTTCAAAGGCCAAGGACACTCCAATTTTCTTATCAATGCTCTCCTCAAGCATCTGAAGCACAGATTCTGCAGTAAAATAAATTACTGTTCGAAGGAGTGGTTTATTAAAATAAATCAGAAGCTGCAGGAGCCCTGTGGTCTCAAAGTTCCCAAATTCTCAAGGCATTTTTTCCTTACTGAGCTGCATGTTTCTATGGTCTTCCAGTATTTGCACACCTCAGCCACGGAGGGACAGGTGGCTCTCTACTGCACATGGTATATATTAATACAGAGATCTGATAGCAAATCTCAAAAGCAATTGTTCATATTAAAATAGGTGACAGCATCCTTTGTCTCAGAGTGAAAATTAACTTTTGGAGTAAATTTCTAGCTGTGCACTGCAAATGAAAACTTCTAGCTTATTTTTAAGACATGTTTTTAATCTTAACTTCAGAATTAATCAGCCATGGTACTATTTTGATCAATGAGCATCAAACCCAAAACCTTCTTTGAGGTTTTAATAGTAGGGGGCTTGAAGATTAGCACAATAAAAATGCAGTCTGCAATTTACAGGTCTTTTCCATTTTATTCACAGACAGCACAGTTACCCTATGCATAACAGTAAACGCTCCCTCTCCAAAGGACATTTAATTTCATTTATTCCGCTCTATACGCCATGCCTACTGCAAAGTCAGCAATTTAGATGCTGGAAAAGATGCTCAACTACCCCAGAAATCCTGCAGAAGATGGGTTTACAAACGTTTTCAGTCTTGGGCTAGCTTATCTCCCTCCTTCTGCAGGAAAGGCACCAACAGGAAACCTTTTGTGACTGAGCCAACCCACGTCTCAAAACATGCAGAATCGGCTTGTGAGCTCTGCGAGCGATCCCAGAGATCAAGCGGAGCTGGGAAAGCTCCAGGAACACGATTTGTGCATATTCACCTCCCTCTGCTGCTGGAAGCCACCGCTGTCCCCACAACACAGGGATGTTCCTGAAGCATCTGACAGCCCTCCTCTCCTCGGAAAGGAGACCTGCACTCACCGCTCCCACCCCTGGACGTGCTCAGGGCCAGGCTGGATGGGGTTTGGAGCAACCTGGTCGTGGCGAGGGGCCAGAACGAGATGAGCTTTAAGGTCTTTTCCAACCCAAAACCCATCTCTGGTTCTGCGACCACATACAGCGTGAGAGCAGCCCAGCCCATCGTCCTCACCAAGGACCACAAGGAGTGGCAGAGGGCAGGGGAGCCCCACCGCGGGGCACCTTTACCTGCAGAACAATCCACCTCCAGGGACTCATCCCGAGCACAGACACACGGAGAAACGCTGGCCCTGCACTGGAGCCGGACACATTTCCAAGCAGAAATGTCCTTTAGGAACATTCCAGGTCCCTAAAGACGCCGACACCCCCCAGCCCGAGCAGGCTGCCACCACACCACACAAGTCCTGCCCCTGCGAGCTACAGGCCTGGCTCTTCCCAAGCCCCTGCATCCCAGACATTCCCACTCCTCCTGCCCTTCCCATCCCTTCCCATCCCATCCCTTCCCATCCCATCCCGGTGCGCTCGGCGCCCGCAGCGGGCCCGTGCAAGCCGGCACAGCCTGGGCAGGGCAGGAACGCCTTCCGCAGGGCTCCGAGGGAACAGGAGACACATCTGGGATATTTCACGGGATCTGCTGCTGCTGGCTGTGAGACGGGCAGGGCTGCCTCGCTCGTTCTTCCCGTCTGCGCTCGGGGTACCTCTGCGGGAAGAGCCCCTTGTCCCCCCCGTTGTCCCCCATTCCCTCCGTCCCCCCCTTACTTCTCATCCACATGGAGGCTGGGCGAACACTTGATGGCGAGCCAGGTTTTCCAGTGGAGGTGCCGCACCTTGTACACCTGCCCGAACCCCCCCGAGCCGATTTTCTCCCAGCTGCTGAACTCGCTCTCCTCGAAGGTTTTCAGCAGCCCCATGGCCCAGGGGGAGCCGCCGTCCCTCGCCATCGCCGCTGCCGTGCCCGGACCGCGCCCGGCTCCGCGGAGCGCAGCGCTGCGCCCCGCCCGCCCAGGTGAGTGACTCAGGTGTGCCGGGGGCACCGCCGCCTCGTCACTTCCTGGGACGGCCCAGGGGGTGGGTTTGCACTGGGGTTTCTTTGCACAGCTCCCTTGGCTGTCCCGGCACACAGGAGCGGGGCAGCTCCCGGGTTCCGGCTGGCCGGAGCTGCCCGGGCGCAGCGATGGGGCGGGAGGGGAGCGCCGCGCACGCTGCTGGGCTGGGACAAATAAGTTGTGACAAAAAGGATATTAAATAAGGCTGAAGTGTTAAATACGGGAGAGGGAAGTGCCAGCCACCTCATTCCTGCCTTTTCTTCTCCCCCTGCCCAGGGAGCGCAGCAGGTCCCTGTCCCCCTGTCCCTGTCCCCCTGTCCCTCTGTCCCTGTCCCCCTGTCCCCCTGTCCCCCTGTCCATGTCCCCCTGTCCCTCTGTCCCTGTGCATCCCAGCCTGGTGTGCGGCACTCCGGCCAGCCTGCCCCAGGCTGCTCTCTGCCCAGGCACGCTCTGAAGCAACAGCTTTTCGGCTCTGGGAAGCTATTGCCGAGAGCTCAGACATCTCTAGGTTTTAGTTGCCCGTGGGATTAGAAGCTTTGATGAGATTTCAGTGCCTGGATCCTTTTGTGGATCTAATTGCAAAGACCACAGGACTCCCAGAATTGCTTGGTTCAGAAAAAACATCCAAGATCATCAAGTCCAACCTCTGGCCAATCTCCACCTTGTCAACTAAACCATAGTACCAAGTGCCATATCCAGTTTCTTGAGCACCTCCAGGGATGGGGACTCCAGCTCCTCCCTGGGTTGTTGTCCTAATGCCTGACCACCCTTTCAGGGTAGAAATTCTTCCTCCTGATTCCAAACTAAACCTCCCCTGGTGCAGCTTGAGTCTGTGGCCTCTCATCCTGCCCCTTGTTCCCTAGGAGCAGAGCCGGGCCTTCCCTGGCTGCCCCCTCCTGTCAGGGAATTGTAAAGAGTGAGAAGGTTCCCCCTGAGCCTCCTTTTGTCCAGACTAAACCCCCTTAGCTCCCTTAGCCACCCTTCACTGGACTGACTCTGGATCCTTCACCATCTCCTTTGCTCTGCCCTGGACACACCTCAATGTCTTTCCTGAATTTAGGAGCCCAAAACTGGACACAGGATTGGAGGAGTGGCCCCAGCAGTGCCTGGAACAGAGGGACAATCTCTGCCCTGGTGGTCACACCATTCCTGACACAGGCCAGGTGCCACTGGCCTTCTTGGCCACCTGAGCACCTCTGGGCACATGTCCAGCAGTGGCTCAGACCAAGGGATTTGGGGCCTCACCCTGTTACTGAGATGCTGCAGTTGGAATTAAAGAGCCTGCAGCGTTTGGTGTGTAACAGGACTGGTGAAGAGGCTGTTCTGACCTGCATCACAACCTTCACCCCTATCACAGGGCTGAAGGTTAATAAAGCTGGCCTTTGTTTGTTACACTGAGTATCAGACTCGAGGTGATTGTTCTAGGCAGCCAGTGTGTGTCATTTAATCTGGCAGGTTGGGCAATAGATAGAGGACAATGTGTTTTAAAGCCAGGGTAATAGCAGTTCTTTGCAAAGCTCCATTTCAAAAAGAATCTACAGAGACATTTAATTACCTTCAAAAGGCACAGGACATGAAACCTGTTCTCAAGGCTTTATTCCACATGGATTTCTTCCTGCTTAATTTACTCCGGATTAAACTAAACAACGGCTCACTCTGAATGAGAACATCTTTGTAGAAATAAATCAGAAATAAGAAATAGCTGTGTGTAGAGACAAGCCCATGGGTCACCTCTGTGGCTCAGCAATACACTTCTACCTGGCCTCTGTCTCCTGGATATCATCCTGAGCTGCTCCTTGCTTTTACTTGGGATTCAGTTCTCAGTGATTCAGCCTGGAGAGTGTGTCCTGCTCTCAAGGAGCTCTGCTTAAAATGAAGGGATTTGGAGAACCAGGGCGCTGAACATTTTCTGGAAGAGCTCACAACTTTATTCCTCTAATGATACATTGTCACTCAAACCCCTGTTTCACTGGGAAGATGGTGAAAGTTAAGCAAGACAAAATTCAGCTTGCATTTAGCTGGCAGTTAAGTTTAACCAAAAAGTGAATTGTGCACCTTCTGCCTCCACGGTGATTTGAGAATTAATTCAACAAACACCAAGCAAGAGAGGAGTAAGTGCTCATCTGAGGGAATTTCAATTATTTACATGCTTTCAAAAGGGCTAGGACTAAATAAAATTCACATTTAAGGCGCTTAGAGGACTGGCTTCCTGTGCTCTGAGCTTTTTCTTGATGGAATTTAGGAAGGCTGGAAAAGGACACCAGAAGAACTTGTCCTCAAGAGGCGGAAAAAAGAAACCAGCAAGGGAATTCCAGAGCAGTCAGGTCACTGAATAATAATGAATGAATAAATAAACAGATTGATTAATTAATTAATTAATAATTAAAAACATCCTCAGTCGGCCAGGCTGACATACAGCAGTCAGTACTAGGTTTCTTGAGAACAAATCTTGTGCAACCAACCTTTATATTGTTTTATACCAAAATAAACCAAAATTTATCCTTCTGAGGCAAGGTAACCAGTCTCATGTAATTCCTTCCCTCCTGTGTGTATGTTAGCAGGGGCACCACAGAGAACCTCTCTTCTTACTCTGCTTCACTGTCTTGCAATATTTCCCAGTCCTTTCAGAGAACAGGATCCAATCCAGTGCTTCAGCTTGGCTGTTTTAGAATGAAATGCTTCTCAAAGGTTGCTTGGCATGAGTGAACTCAAACTGGTGTTTCAAACTGGTGACCCAAAAGGTCACAGGGCCCCTTTGTCCTGTATGTTAGAGCTAAAATATTTTGCTTTTAAATTCTGTGAACAGACAGCAGCTGGCAACTAGGTAATAGCTTTAAAGTTGATATAAAACAGCACTAGTTTGCAAAACTATTAAACAAAAATCCATCTATTTGTCCACTCTGCAAATATTTAGCTATGTTGGGTTTTTTCCTACACAGATGGTGCAATAGTGCAGCTGGATTAAGCCAACCCAAAGCTCTGAAGGAGGCTGCCATCCCCTTCTTGTGCTCCTGTTCACAGGGCTGCATTTGCACTCACGTGGTTGAACAGTAACTGAATCAGCTCAGTGATCTCACTTCAAAAAAACTCCCTTGGTTAGTTTGCAGGCAGATCAGAAAGCTGGCCTGGCTTACCAGGTGCTCCTTGATGTCAACAGCAAGGCAAGAGTGGGCTGGAGGAACCTGCCTCCGTGGGGAGGTGATGAAAGGGGCACGGCTGCACCTTGGAGAGGATGCTGCAGCTCCCTGCTGGTCTCGCCTAAAGCAAACCCTGGTGTGGAGATGGAAATGAGCTGTGAGAAGACAGGGGGAATCCTGAAACCAGCTTCTACTGGGGAAATTTTTTAAAAAGGCAAGGTGCAGATAGTCCCACTGAAGTCAGTGACAGAGTGGGGCTGGACTGCTCTGGGCACGTGTGTGGATTTTTGTGAGTGCAGAGCTGAAGGTGAAGGCAGCTCTGCCTGCTCAATACCCCAAGAGTCAGTTCCTTTATAAATTGATTTGAATGCACAAAAGTTAAGCCAGGAATTAAAAGGCAGGTTGAGGACCACACTTGGGCCTTCAGCAGGGTGGTTTTAGTGCTCGTAATAGCTGAACAAATGAGAACACAGGTTAATAAAAACCTCGTGGCTTCCTTGTAGAGATGAGAACTCTTCTTTAGAGGAGGAGAATTGAGGCACATCATCATTTGCTGGAGATCACAAAAGCTCCTTGCTGTAGACAGAAACAGAACAAACTGCATTTGATGTGATCTAGTGAGAAAATTACTGGTTTGGGGCTTTAGGCAGGCTTTGCAGATTGCTTTTAGCAGCTCTTATTTAATGGAATTACATACTAAAAGCCATATCAGGGCAACCACTCCTCTCCCAGACACCAAGCTTTAAAGCCTGTGCAGAATAATAGCACTGCTTAGTGATCCAGCTTTGAGACTCTTTTTTCCCAGAGAAAAAATACTGTGGCTTTTCTCCACTGCTTTCCTAGAAACTGCTGAACTATCTTTGCTAACATTCTTCCTCTGCAAGGATAATAAAAAAGCCCTGCATTCAAGAGCCTAATTGAGAAGTATTAAACAACCCAAATTTTACATGCACCTTGTTATCAGTTCTGTTAATGATGGAGAGTCTGCACAATGGGAAAAAATAGTAATAAAAAAATTAAATATTATTAATGTTTGCATTAGCAGCAAATGACTAACACAGTTGTTTGTATGCTATTCGAGAGAAGAATGGCTAGTTTTTAATTTTAATTCTTAAACCTCTGAGGACAGATAATGAGTTCTGCTTGATTTCCTCCAGCTCAGTCTTGCTTTGCTTCTTGGCAGCCACGCTCGTTTTTCAGGTACATTTTTTGGATACAGTTCTTGGGTACATTTTTCAGGGATGTTTTTTGGGTATGTTTTTGGGTACATTTTTCAGGTACATATTTCTCAGGTACATTTTCTGGGTACATTTTTTTGGGTACATTTTTTGGGTACTTTCTTGGGTACATTTTTCAGGTACCTTTTTCAGGTACATTTTTTGGGTACACACTTCTAGGGCACATTTTTCAGGTACTTTTTTTGGATCTCAGGTACATTTTTCAGATACACATTTTTTGGGTACATTTTTCAGGTACCTTTTTTGGGTACACATTTCTCAGGTACATTTTTTGGGTACATTTCTCTGGTACACATATTTGAGTAAATTTTTCAGGTACACATATTTCGGGTACATTTTTGGGCACACATTTTTCAGGCACACATTTTTCAGGTACACCTTTTTTTCAGGTACATATTTTTTGAGTGTATTTTTCGGGTACATTTCTCTGATAGACATTTCTCAGGTACATTTCTCAGGTACACATTTTTTGAGTACATTTTTCAGGTACATATTTTTTGAGGACTTTTTTGGGGTACATTTTTCAGGTACATTTCTCAGGTACATTTCTCTGGTACATATTTTTTGGGTAAGTTTCTCAGGTACATTTTTCAGGTACATTTTTTGAGTACATTTTTTGGGTACATTTCTCTGGTACACATTTCTCAGGTACATTTCTCTGGTACACATTTTTTGGGTACATTTCTCAGGTACATTTTTTGGGTACATTTCTCAGGTACATTTTTTGGGTACATTTCTCAGGTACATTTCTCTGATACACATTTCTCAGGTACATTTCTCAGGTACACATTTTTTGGGTACATTTCTCAAGTACGTTTCTCAGGTACATTTTTCAGGTACATTTTTTGAGTACATTTTTTGGGTACATTTCTCTGGTACACATTCTCAGGTACATTTTTCGGGCACATCTCTCAAGTACATTTCTCAGGTACA
>NC_031768.1:4372550-4372730 GCF_001522545.3 Parus major
TCTCAGGTACATTTCTCAGGTACACATTTTTTGGGTACATTTCTCAGGCACATTTCTCAGGTAGATTTCTCAGGTACATTTCTCTGGTACACATTTCTCAGGTACATTTCTCAGGTACACATTCTCAGGTACATATTTCAGGTACATTTTTCAGGTACACAAATCTCAGGTACATTTCTC
>NC_031768.1:4372837-4471878 GCF_001522545.3 Parus major
CATTTTTCAGGTACCCATTTTTCGGGCACATTTCCCAGGTACATTTTGGGGCACGCTGTTTTTCCCTGCTGCCGGCTGCGCTGCAGGGCATCACCTGTGCGGGTACATTTTTTTTTGGGTACATTTACAAAGGGCCAGCAGGGGCTCTTTGGCATCAGGGCGAGCTGCTGCTGCCCGCACAGAGCCCAGGGCTGAGCTGCAGGACCCAAATGCTGTGCCAGAGCCCCGGGCAGACACCGCGGAGCTTTTCCATCCCTTATCTGATGCTCCGGCTCCGCCAGAGCCGGCCCCGCTGACTCACGGCCGCCTCATCCCCGCGGCGCAGCACACGGAGCTGTTTTTCAGGCTGGATCCCACAAATCCCGGCAAACGACGCCTTGTTGGTGTCGGAGCCGCCTTTTCCTGGGATGGGGAGAGGTGCTGGACAAGGAGATTTGCCAGGCACAAAAACCCCGTGTGCGTTCGGGGTCCGCAGGCACCACTGCCCTCCTCTATGGGACAGCGCTGCTGCGGGAAATCCACCCCAGAACCATCCCCAAAACTAAACCCAACCAAAACTCTGCTTCTCAAACCCAAATAGATCCCCACACTGCCGTTTCAGTCAAAAAAAGAATAAATATTAAAATTTGGTATCAAAATTAGGGAGGGAAAAAAATGTTTTTCACCCAAATGCTTTCAAATGGGTGTTTTATTTTGTGTATTCACATCAGCATCCTGGGGTGTTAATAATCTTGGCAAAATATTATTAAAATATTAACAAAATATTATTAACATTTAAATATAAGATTATTAAAAATGTTAGCCAAAAATTTGAAAAAACACCCTAAAATTCGTCATTGCTTTGTCAAAAGCCACGTCTTTTCACCCAAATGCTTTCAAATGTGTATTTTATTTTGTGCATTCACATCAGCATCTTGGGGTGCTAATAATATTGGCAAAATATTATTAAAATATTAACAAATTATTATTAAAATATTAACAAAATATTATTAATATTTGAATATAAGATTTTTAAAAATATTAACCAAAAATTTGAAAAAACACCCTAAAATTCGTCATTGCTTTGTCAAAAGCCACGTCTTTTCACCAAAATGCTTTCAAATGTGTATTTTATTTTGTGCATTCACATCAGCATCTTGGGGTGCTAATANTTGCTTTGTCAAAAGCCACGTCTTTTCACCAAAATGCTTTCAAATGTGTATTTTATTTTGTGCATTCACATCAGCATCTTGGGGTGCTAATAATCATGGCAAAAGATTATTAAAATCTTAACAAAAGATTATTAACATTTGATCATAAGATCATTAAAAATATTAAGCAAAAATTTGGAAAAATGCTGAAAAATCCCTGAAATTCGTTGTTGCTAACTACTGTTGTCTACTAGAAACATGAGTGTTAGTAAAACCTCCATATATAAACTAATACAAAAGTGGAAATTCTAAAATAGATTACTGACAAAAGAAAAGATAAAATAAAGTAACTCTTATCTTTGCAAACCCCTTGAATGCAAGCTCTGTAAATAACAATGAAATAAGCCAGGTAACTAAGCAATAAGAGAATAAACAAGAGCAATTATTTAAAAAAAAATTTCAAAAACTGCTCTCCATTAATAAGTTATTGTCCCATTCAGTCTGACTCCACAGCTGATTTTGCCTTACAAAATCATAATGTATTTAATGTATTTAATAGGCTCACAGCACGAGGTGGGAGTTTTGGAGTTGCAGGTTGTATTCTTGCTCGTATTCAGCTCCACAGCACAAGCACAAATCAAACAAGTGAAGTGGAATGAATCCTGAGTGGGTTTGGTGTAAATGAACCCTGGTACCTTGCACCAAGAGCAGCAAGCTCCCCATCAGGCATGGGGACTAAATGTGGGATATGGGATTAGAGACTGCAGGTAAGCTGCTGGAAAAGCCTGGAAAAGGCTGCTTCGTGTTCTGGCTGACAAATACTTTCCATTCTGCAGGACTCTTTCTTTGGGAAGGGTTAACACCTCTCTGCTTGTTGCTTTGATATTCAGCAGGGGAAATCCCAGAGGCTATAGTGGTACCGAGCCATGGCCAGAGAAACGTGAGTCACTTCTACCTGCAATGTGCAGAATTAAAAATGCTGCCTCCCTGATTCACCCAGATTAAAATCAGGCTGACACCCACACGTGTCTGGCCTTCCCCCTCTGCACAGATGGCTCAAGTGCTCCTGAAACATCACTTTACAGCCCAGGGTTTTGGGTGAGATTAAAACCTGAGCACCGAGATCTCAGCTGCCTGCAAAGCTTTTCAGGCAGGAACTTATGGGAGGAGATTTTTACACCTGACCCTTTTATTGCGACTGTATTTGTGGCAGGGCTTATAAATTCCTTTGCAATATTTCCATTGTAACAAGAAAGTCTCTCTAATAACTCCTGAACTATTTTTGAAGTCACTAACCAAGCTAAGAAACCTGCCAAAAGTTTTATATTCCTTTATACATCTCACAAGCTGTTAGGCAATTTCTAATAAATAACATACTGGGCTAAAAAAAATGGGATTTTTTATCTACCAACTCAAACTCTTTGTGTCATGCACTGGCTCAACATTTTCCCCACTGCCTGTATGTTTTTAAAAAATAAATGAACACATATATCTGCTATATAAATATACAGAACTTAAAAGTTTCTTCTCACAAAAGCTATAAATGAACTTATTGGAAGTGGATCTTCAACATATTCTCTAAGCACATCAGAATAATTTAATAAAGCTGAGAAAACACAGTGTTTTATATGAGATTTGTCAAGGATGAAAGTGAAAATTTTAAGACTTGCTTTGTTTAAGAAAGCCAACCTCTTCCAAAGAGTAAAAATCCTCATCTTTTTTATAGTAAAAGTCCAATAAAAGACTGTTTTTTTAGAAATCTATCTGAATACTCAAGCCCAGTTCCAGTCCATCACTGCTAAAATTATTTTGACTTGGTCAAGCCTTATTTGTCACCATCTAGAGATCCTGACCCAAACCTTGGCTGCATCCAAACTCCAGTGACTTTCATTGTCATCTTTATGTCCAAGGGGAAAAAAAAGTTTAAAATAATGAAAACACAAACTACAAACATAGTATTTGCAGCAGAAAATAAGGATAACATTATTTAGATTAATTAGATTGCCAAAACTGATAATGTCAGCAATTAAAAGATGAATTAGGTTGTTGTTTACTATGTGGCACTCAAACAAAAGACACTCTCTGTGATGGAACACCTGCAGGAGGGCTCCAGTTAAGTAGTTTTTATCAAATGTGCAGCATGTCAGAGAAATTAGGAGGTAGATATTCATATTAATATTTTATTTGTTGGATTTTCTCATCCCAAAATGGAAGGAACAGCTTGTTTATACTGCAGAAGCCATTCATATATTTCTGTACTCTCTTCTGTGGATACAACTTGCAAGGCTAAAAAATTTCTTCTAACAGCATCAGTGACAAGATTTTCACACTTGTAAAAGCTATAAAGGCAAAAAATCCTTTTTATTTCCTTGGTTTAACCATCTTAAGTTTTACTACCAGGATGGAAAACCTAATGCAAAGTAGTAAATTGTTTAACACTCAGAATGTCTAAAATAGAACCAAACTTCAGCAAACTTTAATTATCTGGATCTGTAAATCAGAATGTTTTAGAAAAAATACTTTGTGGCCTGAGCAAGAATCAGCTGGTGACATACCTGGAATGAGAATGGCTGCTGAGTTTATGAGCTTTTGGAAGATGTTGGGTCAGTGAATAACTCCAGGGGAAATGTTTTGACAGATAGAGAGTTTATATTTCAGAATTACTCTTGGAAAGGGAGACTGTTCGAGTCATGGAAAGCTTGCACGTATATATGACAAAAATTAATCCCCTGTTGAAAAGGGGAAAACCACACTAAACAGCTGAAGTTTTGAAGTAGCTTCCTAAAATATTTCCAGTTTGTGGTTGTTAGAACTTGTCTGATTAAAGGAAGTGAAGGTGGAAGTTCTCTGCACTGGCCATTGCTACTGCAGGTCTCCAAGAGCAGGATGACAGATCCCACTGAAATATATTCATTTTACAGGAGTGATCACAGCTCAGGAAGCTGAAGAAACAGGCAGCAAGCATGCATAAATTATAGCAGCCCAAACTGAATTTTAATGTGTGACCAGACTCACATGATTAAAAGTTCCCCTATTTTCTGGTAACATATTAGTTCTAAGTATGGAGTAACAATCCAGAAAGGTGATGTTGGATTTTAATCCCTGAAATACTTTGCTGTTGAGATCAGAATTGCCATGTGGGATTTTTTTTCCCCTTAAAAAAAAAAATAAAAAAATTAAAAAAGAGGTGGGAGGAGGTTGGGCAGAGTTCAAGACTCTGAGAATGCAACTGCATGTACCTGCAGTGAGCACTCAAAAGGAGGAATCAGGTATTTCATAACACTTGCAAGAGTCCTAGAAATGTGTGCAAATAAATGCTGGATTTGATGAAAAAAAAATAAAACATTTCATTAATTCACACAAAGCCAAATACACATAAATTTGAAACTTTGGATTCATTTAGAGAAATATATTTTATCCTGCTGTTTATTACCCTGACTTGCAGTGCTGTCTCAAAGTCAGTGAAGTCCATGAAGTGAAACCACATCCTCCAACATCACAGCTGTAGGCACCTGAATCACTCTGTGTTTCAACATGTTTATGTAGATCAGAGGAGCTCTCAAAACTGAAAACAAGGTGAAACAAATAACAGATATAATAGGACAGAGGAAAAGCCTTGTGGTTCATGTTTAGGACTGGGAGGTAGAAATTTTTGGCTCTGACGATGACAAGTGAAAGCGGAATTTGTGTAAATTGTTTCTCTGTCTCAGTTTTTCCACCTGTGGAGAGGGGATAGTACAGACACCTCTTTGATGTGCTCTTAATTTCTTTTTCCATTCCTTCTTTCTTCCCACACATCCACACCATGCCCAAATCCAGGTTATTTTTCCACAACTACCATCCTTTCATTATGTTCACGTAGAGAAAATTCTTGTCCATTACCAATCATCTTCTTTGGTTTCAAAATTCCAGTTATTTCCTTCTATCCACACACAATGTGAACTCAAAAGTAATTAAATATTGATGCATTTTACCCCATTTCCAGCACCCAAAGCCTAGGCCTCTCATCTTCTCAGGAAAAATTAATTTGACAGTGCTTACATGTGCAACTTGCTTTGCCAGGAGCCTCAGATTTTCTTACCTGCTGTCACAGAGGTGACAATGGAATTATGGTGTCAAAACTGGATGTGTGCTTTCAGTGAGGAGGTGCCTGTGCTCACCACCCACAAAGGCTACAGGTAACACAGTTAACTAGAAAAGATAATAGAGACAGAAACATCCTTTCTGTTAGCACAGCTTCACCAGGATTTTATCTTCTACATGACCAAAAAGAAAAGAAAATGTCAGTTTAGAATTAGCATATTATAATGCACTTGGGAATAAAATATACAGAGAAGGAATGAGATCAAAATGAAGTGCAGTGGAATAAAGGTTGATTTACAGCATTTCAGGTTACTTCCAAAAAATAGACGGTAAGATCATGTTTCACCCTCTAGGCCCTGACAAAAAGGATGATTATTGTTTCACCTTTGGCACTTTTGGAGGGTTTTTAAAAGGTGGATGTTGTCTGGAGGCCTTCTGAGGGAGAAGCAGTGTCAAATCTTCTTTAAGTGTTTGAGGTATTGCCACTGTCAGGAGGGCAGCAGGAGGAGCATCCTCCTCCAGGAAATGTAGTGGGATTTCTTTCCTGGAGGCACAGCCGTGCTCAGGGCTTGCTGAGATATGGGATTCTGTGACTCTGGATTTGGGACAGCCTCTGGCAGACGGGCAGGCAGGGCTGGAGGGATTTACCCTGAACAAACGCTGCTTTGTGCGCGTGAATCAGCGGCGTGGTGAACGCCGTAGGGAGAGTCCTGTGAAGAATGCTTGAGTTTGGACAAAGGCTGGGTTTTATAGGAATTTGCAACCTTGCACTGTTTTATAACCAGCTCACTGCTTTACAGATGTCCAGAGAAAAAAACCAGTCATGTTGTCTCAAAAATAAATGTAATGCATTGCAATATTCCGGAATCACTCCCTGCAGAGGGATTTTTCCTCACAGTTTGCCTCAGACCAGGAATTTTGTTTTGCTTTTCTCCCTAACATAAATAGCTTTGTGTGAAAAGCCTGTCTGGAATAACTTAATCTGCAAAGCTGTGTCAGTGAATTGAACAGGAATGGGAGTATCCAAGTTTATTTAGTTGTCTGCCATGTAAATATGTCCACGTAGGAAGCGCTTTCAGAATATCTGCAACATTTGCATCCACATCACAGCTTATTTCAGAATAATTCCTTATAGGTAAGCAAGCTCTTTAAAAGAGAATTTCAATATTTATCAGTAAGGTGTTATGCAATACACTGGGGTAGGAATATGGGAATGTCATGTCTGCACTGGCGCTCTGCACCAACATGCAGACGTGTGTGCTGCCAGAATTGCTAAAGAAAGCTGAATCATGACCCAGGGACGTAACTGGCTTCAATATCTGAATGGATTTAGGCTGTGCCTGAGCAGCTGGGACCCTGGGATGCCTCCCAGCTCCCTCAGCCAAGTTCACTTACTGGGATACGACACAGGTTCACATCAGCCTTGCTCCTATTCCAGCCACATTGAGATTTTCCCTGCCTGAGCAAGCAGAACACAGGCAGAATTATCAGGGGATAAGGACAGCCAGGCACATTGCACAATTCACAAAGGTTTAATCACAGCCAGAGTACCCAGAAACAAATAGTTCAGTTAGCCATGTGCTTTATTTAATATATCAGATCTACCTTCATGTGTTATGCTTTAACTAAAAAAAACAAACGAAAAAAGAAAAACCAACAAAACAAATCCAAACCAAACAGCATATTTAACCAGCTTCATTAGTTAATAAAACAAAAATAAAAATCTCAATCTGGATTTATTTCCAAAAGCAGCTTGAGTCTGATCTAATGAAAAGCAGAGTGCCTAAGCATCAATGTGTGGAGTCACAGTGAAAAATCGTGTTTCCTTAAGAATGCAACTGGAAAGCAGAATCTACCCCGGGTGAGCAAGTCTGCACAGAGCTATTTGTGTGTTTATACAAGCTGAGTGTTCCCAGCTCTGGCTGCATGGCTGGAATATTCCCGTTCCCACCCTGCTCCCTGCATTTCCTGGCTGTCCCACAGCAATATTCCAGGTTTCCTCCTGCTCGCATGCAGCAGGATTCTTTCCCAGCAAGTCATCTCTGAGCTGTGGGAATCTCTGGGGACCCGAGGGAGGTTGTGGTTAGGTCAGGGAAGGACTGGGCTGGGTGATGTGCTGCAAGGTGAGCTGGAACACGCCTTGGGCTTTCACCCAGCCCTGGCTCTGAAAGCAAATAAACAGAGGTGCGAGAGGAGAATAAACATCTGCACCGGAGCTGCTGCTGAAGAGAAAAGCCCCTTGAACCTTTTTGGTTTGAAGGCACAAAGAATGGAATTTTCATGTCTGGGAGACACAGACAGTCCTTACTTTTCCAGCATTTGTAACACGGTTGACCTAGGTTCATAAATCAATTTTCTCAGCTGATATAACAATTCTTCTGGCTCTGTTTTTTATCTGACCTGCAGTTTATCTAACCTTGAGAAAAGGATGTTTTATTTTAAGAAGCTCTAACTTACCATATTTCCTCAGGTGATCTCATAGCAGCCTTTCATTGGCAGAATGTTTCCAGCAAATATTTTTTCTGAATTTAAACCAGAACTACTTAGTGGCAACACAAATAACTTTTAGAAGTTTTATTAATTAATAACTTATTATTAATTTGGCTGCCAGTTTTGTTAATATAGCATTGAGACAGTTTCAGTATTCTTTTTCACTACAAATTTAGCTTAGGCTAAATGAAGAGGATTGTTTATCAGTAAGTAAATATCCTAAATAAAATAATAACCTGCTCAAAAAAACAACAGTTTCAAATTTGAGATCTTCTGTCAATGCACACACTTCCCATCACCAATCCTAAATATATTCCAAACACTTAAAACCAGAACAAAAACACCACCTGTCCATCCCTTTTTAGGATGCACTTCTAATACACAGTTGGTGGAGGTAGGGAGTGTTCTGGTGAAGAAAATACTCACCAAACACACAAAGGAAAGAGAATTTCTGTGAATTTTCTGTGAATTTCATGAACACAACAACCTTCCTGGAGCAAACCCTGCTCTCATGCAATTGACTTCTATGCAAGTAGAAATATTTATTAAGTTTCACATGCACATTAAATTATAATCTTAAAAATATAAACAGAAATGAGAGCATAACCCCTTGCTGTTTCCTGGAACTTGATTCTGTGCATGATAAAAATACCTGGTGGTGTTGACCATCCCTCCTCAAGCAGGACATGCTTCAACCTTTTGTTTTGTGGGGGTTCTTTAAGTGCTTCCACCCACACCTACAGCTAACCCTACACCTTCCTTTAAATACACCCAAACATCCTAAAACAACCAACCTAAAAAAAGCTGCACATGAGGACTGTGCTTTCTAATGCAGAAGCAGAAGAAGCCATCACATACTTGTGTCTGACTGTTATATTTTTAGAAATACACAAACCTCTTATTTATAAAATAGAAATCCTGTTAGCAGTGTTGCAAACACCACAGGACATTTAACCCTGCAAATGTCCAAGGCACAGGGTTGTGTCCAGACTGTTCTGGAATGTCTCCATAGATATCTCCATGGTCTCTGCAGCACCAGGATGATGGGGCAGTGAATAAATGTCAGCTGTACATCTCTAGAACTCCACTTCCAGCCTGGTTTTTTAAAAAAAAAACTTCACACTTTCTATTCTTTATATTTAAATTCACATAGTGGTTAACCACAAGCAATCAGCAAGCCACCAAACAATCTGTGCATTTAAAAAGCTCTGTCCTCAGATCTCTTGAGCTCAGGAACTCTGATACTGTGGACACAATGCAAGTTTTAACAGCAGAAGCAGAAAGCTCTGGCTGCTGACCTGTGACAAAGGGACAATGCCAAGTGGTTTTATGTTTAGCTGTAAATAGAGCTAAAAATCTACTTTCAGGAGAAAACTTCAGACATATGTAAAGGAAGATCCTATCATCTCATGCAAGGAGCAGCCACAAGTATCATTTACCTAACAAAGGTGACAGCTATGCAGAAATCTCCCTTTTTAGAAAGGTGAAATCCTAGCCTGCTCCCAACCAAAGAGGACTAAATGCAAATTCAAAAACAGGAGGCAGGGAAAGGATATATTCTTGATGATAAGAATTATCAAGTGAATCAAACTAAATGACACTTTGGATATTTTCAGGTCTCAGAAATGAATACATAAAATTAATTTACCCAAAAGGACTTGCCCAGCTCATGTAACCGAGTAGGTGCACAGTGAGTCCATTTCTGTTCTTCATCAGGATGTTCTCTCAAGAAGAGCAAGAATATAAAACCTTGATCACAGCCCACATCCACTCCAGTGCTTGGAATACAGGCAATTTCCTGGCACAGAGCTCCAAATTCATGTACTTAGTAAAGGGTTAGAACCCTGAAATCTTTATTAAAAGACAAGAAATTCTGAAGCCTAACCTTGCCTACAGCAGATCTTGTACCCCTCTTGTAACTGATGCTCATTACTTTTCATCTTTTTTACACAGACATGGAGAACAAATGGTTTCACTGTTCCTAAACATCTTTGAAGACTCACCATATTCCTTTTCTTCCACATCTGACTTTTTCCCGTATTTAGGCTATACAGCCAGAGGAATTCTTTCACCTGGCCTAATGGGCTTTATTTTCAAAGTTATGGTCCCAGTGATGTGTGATTTTTGTTCCTCTTAAGGACTGGAAATTTTAACTCTCAGGTCACTGGAGTGAATTGAGTTCTCCAGACAGAAAATAATGCATCAGCTAATCTCCAGGGGGAAAATGAACACATTGTGTTGCCTTGCATCCACTGATGGGACTTTGTCATTAAAGAGCAACTTCAGCCCATAAATTGAAGAGACACATATCTTGGGGCTTCACCAAGAGGATTCCCATCACACATGAGCTCTGTTGACCCATTTTACCAAACAAAGCCAAACTGATTGGTTTGAAGTGAGCACAGAATGATCTGTTCCAGGAGCAGAGTCACACAGGTTGCCCAATTTCCCTTCAGCTTTTCATCTGCAGAGGCTCTGCTCCCACCCTGCCCAGCTCTGCAGGTGAATGGCATGCACAGCAAATAAAACCCAATAGTTTGGCCCTTACTCAAACAGCCCAGGCATCTGCCATGAAAGGCTCTCAGTGGAATGTGGCTCCAATACAGCCACGGGCAGGACATCACCTTTGAAGCCACGACAGTAATTTTAACACAAGAGGTAGCTTGCAATATAGAGAATGCATTAAAAATGCTCTTTCTTACCACAGAGGTGAGAAAAAGTGGGGCAGCAGTAGGTGTGTGTCCCTGGATTTGAAAGGATCAGCTGGACAGGAGGAGGAGTAAGCTCACCATGAAATATTCTTATGAGGGAGACACCCCTGATTCTGGCTGGTAGAAATAAGTCAAAAATCTGCTTGAATGGTTTATGCACTGTCAGCCACAAGCAGAATCATGAGGAAACCCAACTCTGTTCAACTCCCAGTTACCCCAAGTTGAGAAGTGCCCATGGGTGAGAGGAACTATCCTGCTTAAATCACAGTGCCCATAAAATAGAAGTGTTTTTGCAACTATTTTAGATAGGTGAAAAAATACCCAAAGATCTCTCACAAATTCCTATGTACATAGAGCACTAAGTGAATTTTAGAAGAAATATTTATATGTGAAATACTTTTTTGAGATAGTGTGTTTTCATTTTTTTTATAAATTACCTTTCCACTTGACAACAAACAACATTTTTTTAAAATTTGTAACAGTTTCTTCCTCCTTATCAGAGGCATGAAGAGCAACATGTTCATAAAACCACGCAGGGTTACTGAAGGTAACATAAACCAAAGAAGGATGGAGAAGACAAGATGGTTTTGGCAGAAAATGAACTGACAAGAAGACAGAATTAAGTGTTTTTAAAAACCAAACAGACACCAGTAAATATTGCAGTAACATTTAATTAACTCACCCCAACACAGAGACAATTACATCAACTACAAAAATGCAGAAAATTTTGCAGTATCCACAACACAAACCAGATCCTGAATTCTCACCTTCTGTCTCGTGGTTGAAAAGTCTGTCCAGACTAATTGAGTGAATGCTCCTCATTCTTTTGAGCAGGAATGTGCCTGTTCATGCATTTCTGTTGGTTTATTTCTCTGTATATTTTTACCTTGTCCCCTCCCTTCATTCCTCCCTGCTCCTTCTCAAGGTTTATGAGGGCAGTGCAGGGAATTCCAACAGAAATGGGAAGTGCACAGTGATTAAATTGAATTAGGTGTCAGGATGCAGCACCTCACGAGTTTTATGTGACAAGGGGGGGACTAAACCTGAATTATCCTCTGCCTCAGTCCACAGAACCCCACACCTGAGAGTGAGAGTGGGCTGTATATTGCATTTTCTGTGGTGTGAAGAGGTGTCATTCAGCAGCACACTGCCAGCAGTCCAAATCCAAAGTGCTCCCCTCGGTTCCCAACCATCTGAGCCTCAGTTTCTGCTGTGCTGGCACAGCTTTGTAAATTGAATCTGGGGCAAGGAACTGCTTTCAACCAAATCAAACACCAGGGAACTGAGCAAAACTCCTTAGGGTGATAACAGCTGATTAAAATGGAAATATCATTCAGGTTGTTTAAAGAAAAATACATACCTTTAAAAACCCTGTTTTGGGTTTTAGGATTACCTGGTTTTAGTCATTCTAATCTTAGCAGAGTGGATTAAACCAAGCTGCTGAGCATTCCCACAAGGAGTTAATGCAGGCAAACTGCTGCATTTTAAATTCACACCCCAGTGTATTTCACAACAGCTCCCTGAGGCAAACTTATTCCCTTATTAGCTTCCCTTATTTCCTTGGAAGGGCTTGAAACAGGATCTGAGAAATCCAAGGTCCTGTGCCTATGGAAACATAGAGGCACATAAAAGTGAGTCAACTAAAATATTGAGCTAGACAGAAGGAAAACCACTTCACTCTTAGTCAGAGCAACCATACGGGGCTTAAACTCATTTTAATTCATTGGCCCCAAAACTTTGAGTGTTTCAGTGGAACTTTCTTAAATATTCTTTGTGTGTAAACAGGAGAGGAGCAGAGTTTTTGGGGCTGTTGCCTGAGTCAGAAGATTTACCTGTGGGGAAACTGAACCTGCCACAGCTGAACCCCCCCCAGGTGTCAGGGGAAGCTGCACGGGTGATTTTTCAAAGGGAATTATATTCATTACTCTGGGAACACATTTGCAGGAGGGTGGGAAAGGTAAGCAGTTTTCCCTGCCCTCAAAGTTCTCCTCTTTCACAGCCCTACCCCACCTCCTGGGGCTGCTGGAGCCTGCCTACTGAGTTGGGAAACATTCTTCTAATTAATAAAATTCACTACATAGTTGGAACTTGAAGAAACATGTATTAAAAAGGGGTTTGCAGAATGCTTGTGGACTCAAGGATTCCATCAGCCCAGACTGCCCACTTAAAAAATACAAAAGGTGGGATGTTAAATCAATTAGCTGGGGTTTAAACATGTTTTTCAAGCAAAGACTGTGCTTAGTGACAGAGGCAGCAAAGCAAAATTCTGAGGGTTTTGAACTTTTTCTGAACCTTCTTCATTTTTAAAATAAATAGACCAATCTGTGTGAGTAAAGACTGATTGGTGTGCATGAAATGATTCCTGTAAGATATCAAACATAACAACAATAAAGTTTGTTTGTAACAATAGTTTGTAACCAAACTATGCAGACAATCCAAAAGTTATCACAAATAATGATCTGTTTTATTTGCTTAGGCTTACAGCTTTAAAAAGATGACAGTGGGGTATTCCATATGTAATCCACTTCTAAATAAAAAATTTTATGTAGAGGTTCTCACAGATTGATTTAACAACAGAATTACCTCTCTCTTTAAATAGAATTTGTATGTCATTCCTTATTTCATTTAAGGAAGAATTAATGAAAAGAGAGCATTATGTGAACACAGATACTCTAAATTTAGGGTCAAAAGGATATTTTTAGACATCCTATCTGAAATGTTAAGAGGAAAACAGGAAATTATTATAGATCAAATAAGGCAAAGTTTAATAAAGCAAAGCATGGCACCATCAGAAAACAGAAGTGACTTTGCTCCATCACTGCAGGATATTTACTCCAATAAATACTGATAATAAATACTCCAGTATCACACTGATTCTAATTCTAATATGACACACATGAGAAACAAAATATCTTTGTAAAACACCACCCTTTGGTCTGACATTACCTTGTGTGGAAATGTTTTCATCCTCATTAGTGCTTGTTCTTAACCTCAAAAAGATAGTTTGTGTCATTAATATTATCACAAACTTTGATATAGAAAACTCATAGAAAATAGAGAATGGGATTTAAGGATGATGAGAAATGAATCTTTCAAAGATATAGAGAAACATAAGGAAAAAAATTATCAAAGGCTTCTGAAAAATGCATTTTTTGTATGGATTAGTAGTTCACTATTTCAAATCCAGCATCAGATTTGTCCATATGAGGTTTGCAAAATTGATAAGAGTCACAGTTTTTCAGTAATTCAATTCACTTGTTTCTTTGCCATTATTTTTTCAGTTATATCACTTAAATGAAAGAGCAAAGCTCATAAAACATGAAAAAAATATTGTAGATGCAGGAAAAAAAATCATATAGGCATCAATATTTATGTTAGCATTGTTAATAAAAATACAGCAACTGCTCTTGCCTTGGTACAGAAATGGCACAGAACAATTAAATTATTTAATTTAGCACAGGACATTAAAAAGTGGTCAAGGTACAAACCATTTTTAATTGAAACTAATCTTGGCAATGTTTCAACATCAAACTTAGATGAACAGCTTGGTGCAAATGTCTGTTTTCTCTTTGAGCAAAATAAAAATCCCAACCATTTCCAACTAACCAAGGAAACATCAGATTTTGTTACCCTTTATTCCAGACCAACAATAAACACTCTAGATCTGGCTACAAACTACAAGTTTTTCATTGAACTGGGTGAATTAAAGGTTTTCACATATGCTCCTAAAACACAGGAAAGTTGCATCATTGTCAAAAAAGATCACTTTAGTCCCAGGAAAGAGAAACTGGAATTCAAGGTCACAAATGTTATGCAAATATCACAGAGTGGGTCAGCTTGGGAGGGAGCACAGTGGCTCATCAGGCCCCACATCCCAGCAGGGCCCTCCCAGAGCACAGGGCACAGGATTTTGTCCAGACAAATCTGGAATATCCCCAGGGAGGGAGCTCCACACCCTCTGTGGCTGATCTGTATTTTTCTGTATTTTTCTCCTTGAGTTATTGAAATGAAAAGTTCTATGTGTGCTTCTGATGCCTGTGTGTTAGGAATGTAAGTGCTTTAGCTGTTCAAAAGAAGCTATTCTGGAACACATAAAAAAAATGGATATAACCTGTTAAATTAGTCTCATGCTCCAAAACAAACTGGATCAACTTTTTGCAGTTTGGGCTCGAAGAGACTGTGAACAACACACAGAGTTAGTGGTAAAATCAAATGAAGAATAATAATAGCATAGAAGAATACTAAAGATAAATGCTCTGTCAGACTTGCAATCCTCTGGAAATTCAAAGCATCCAAGAAAGATTTAATGTCTCTACAGGTGGTTTTCATTTTTGTCTTTGCTACTGTGACAATCTCGTGTCACAGAGATAGTGGGACATGTTCAGGGGTAAGACTGAGCAAAAAAACTCCCCATTGTGAGCCAAATCCAAAGAATCCTGAAGTTAGGAGAGGAAAAGAAAATGCCAATATCAAGTATTTCACATCACAATTCTGCCACCAAACTCCTCTGTGGTAACTTCATATTCTGTGAGCAGCCTTAGCAGAGAAGCTGCTAATTGCTATCTACTGATAATACACCAAATAAAACTTGCAAATCTCAGTGGCAAACAGATTTTCCACTATCCCACAGATGCAGCAACACCTGAGTGCTTTGTACCTTAAAGCACAACTTCCTGCACAAAAGCACATCATAGATTCAATAGGAGAATTTTGTAAAAATCAGAATTTTCTTACTTATATACTGTGACACTCTTTGGCTTAGGTCACAGAGACATTGTTAATGTTGGTCCAATTCTACTTTTTTCACCTTTAATTAAAACTCATTCACCTTTAATTAAAATGTCTACACCTGTAATTACACTTGATTACAGTGTTAAGAATAAAGAGCAGGATACACAAGAGCCAAACCAGCTATATTAAAAAGTCTGGTATATTATTGCTATTACATCCACAGAGTCTGCCTGTAATTTTCTGCAAAATTGGATTTTTTTTGTTTTCTTTTTGAGTACATTTAATACTATTTAAAAACTGTAAAACACAATAGCCATCATGTTAACAGCAGTGTACTAAGGAAAACACCATAGAAACAATAAAAGTTCCCCTTTTCCTGGAAAGATTCATACAAATCCTAATTTGTAAACTTAAAACTTATCCCTGAAAGGGAAGAAAACTCTGCCATGAAAAACAATTTGTTAAAATCTGCAAGGTCCTGCTCTTGGAAAAGAAAACCTAAACAGAAGTTCTGATGACATCACCTCTTCACTCTCTTTCCATATTAGTAATAGTTATCAATACAAACAAAAATCCAGGATAAGGAAAAATAATAATCCAGGAATGAAGGAAGAAATAAAACAGGTGTAAGACCTTGTTGAAGGGCTTCATGCAGGTGGGGCTTACCAAAGCTCAGGTGCAGGTAAACTGGAGTCAGTGTTATTTTCCAGGTAAACTGGAGTCAGTGTTATTTTCCAAGTAAGCTGGAGTCAGTGTTATTTATTTCCCAGGTAAACTGAAATCAGGATTCCCTTCTAGCCCCAGAATATTCTCACACAGGGTCTGAGTGAAAGGTGAGATAGGAGTGACCTGCTGCTCCAGCTGTGGGTGCTCCTGCAAGCGTTCCCCAGTGGGATTGCAAAATGCACTTCCCTAAAAAAGCAGCATTCTTTCCTTTCACACATGGCAGCATCAACCCAGTGCTCTTAAATTTGATTCCTGGGGCCACTGAAAGTTTTAGTTATATCACATTTCTGGGAATATCTCTTGAAAAAATAGTAGTCAAGATTACAGTCTCCTGAATGACATGATTTTTGGGGGGTTTTTTATATTTTTTTTGGTCGGTTTTTGTTGCTGTTGTTGCTTTTTTTGGTTGGTTGTTTTTTTTTTTTAATTACTGTTCACCTTATTTTAAGTATCTAAGACCATATTTTGCAAACACACCTTGCCAGAAGCCACAAGTTGTAACATTTTCACTGCAACCACACAGAAAGAGTCCTATGATCACCATCCCATGCTGAGAGTCCCTTTCTTACAATTCAACTCCACAGCAGAGCTGTAAAACCTCTTTTCACACAGAAAGCCAAAGCAACCGTGACCAGGAGTGCAATTCCAGTCACTGACACCAGTGTGGGATCCCACTGAACAGGGCTGCTGACATTTTCCTGCACTTCTCAGGATGCAGCTCTGGAATTGGCACGGCTGCTGAATTGATGAGAAAATTGATGGAAAGAAAATTAAAAGAAAAGAGATTTTCAGCTGAAAGCTGGTTTTTGGGGAGGAGTTATAGAGAGAGAAATCGGTTTTCTGCTCAGCTGGATGCATGTTTGTATAAAGGAAGCCACAGGAATGTAAACCAGTGAGGAACAGTTCTTTTTGTTACTCTGAACAGATCCAACAACAAACTTCATTAAAAAATTCTCCTGGCCCATTCTCCATGGTTTCCCACCTCCTTCCTCTTCCCTGTGTGAGGAGCTGAAAAGATCTGCCAGATCAGCTGCTCTGAGAGCCACTCCCTGCCTTGCTTTATTCCCAGCAGCCTGGATTAGTTTTTGGGTTTGAGGAGCCTCGGAGCAGATCAGCTGATGGATCTCAGTCAGCGGCAGACTTGGGGAGGAGGATGGCAACAAGCAGCTGGGAGGAGGCTCTTCACTTTCTCATACAGATCTGGAAGACAAACTTTGCCCAGTAGCCTCAAGCATCAGTGTAAAAGCCTGACTGTGTCTTCCCTGATGCTGGTGCTGATCCCACTGATTATAAAACGTGGGTGCTGACATAATTCAGGGCTGAAAAAACCGAGTGGGAACGCGGGAAAACGTGCAGGAATCGCTGTGCCAACTCCACAGTGTTCAACAGGCACCACCCACACCACTGGCCTTGCACTCTTTGTACTTCCAGCTACTAAAAATACCCCTCTGGAAGTGTTCCCCTAGCAGAAAGTGAAATACTACAAAGCTTCCCAGAGAAATGATGGGCTGCTATTCCGAGTGGGACCCTCCTCACGTTGTGACACTTTGATCCAAACTTCTACAGCCAAGCTTGGAACTCCTGGCATCCCTAGAGACAGAGGGAAAGGCAGGAAGAGTAGTGTTTGTGCTGGACATTAAATAATCTGTGGTCAAGTAACTTTATTAAAGCCATTCCAGCCACAGTATTAATACCACTGGAACAAAATATCTCAAGTTATAATTATTCTAATTGACCAACACCAGTATCCAGAGTATCCCAACGACTGGAGGCAAAAACCACCAGAGGGAAAACTGTGGGAGAGCCTTTGAAATCCTCCTGTCCATAATGGCACAGCATCCTCTTGTCTGTACATCCCCCCTGACCACCCACATCCCCCTTCCTTCTCTCCACATCCCACCTGAACCTCTCACACCCCCTTCCTGGTTTTTATATTTTATTTGAACCTCCCACATCCCCTTTCCTTGTCTCCCATCCCAGCTGAACCTCCCACAACCCTCCTCCCTCCTCTCCCCACCCCACCCACCCTCTAATCCTTCTGTTTGTACTTCTGTTAGTTCAGGCTCAACCCCACCATTCCCAGTATCCTTCACCCCAAACACCTTGAAAGGCAATGGAGAGCTGGAAGGATTCTGGAAGGATTTGCAGACCACACACATTGATTTGCTGTTTCCAGACTCACAAATATCCTGTGCAGCCAGAATTTGTGATTTCTTTCAAACATTAATTGATAACAGCAAGTTCTTGCTCTACTTGAATTACTCCTTAAACCACTCTTCATTTTGATAAATCACTTACAATTTAATTTCTAGACACCTTTCCAAGTAGGCAGACTCAGAAACAGTGGCTGTACTGTGAGAAGACAAAGCAAATTAAGAAGGAAATGTGTGTTTTTCATAATTAGAATGACAGCTATCCCCTTTACTACCTACAAATGCTCTCAGGGGTGAGTGCATAACTTTAAAACAACAGCAGTAAACAGAGCACTCTTTTTTTTCCAAGCTCTTTCTGCTGGGAAAACCTCATATCTCTATTCAACTCACTTCTTAAATAACCACACAAGTATATCATGCCTGGAGGAAAACTTAGTGCATGTTGGGATTTGCATGTATTTCATGGGAAAAAAATAGTGAAAAAGGGAGGAGAGTGAATGAGAAATAAGTGCATTTGCCTTCAGGACAAAGTTTCCAATTTTTCTCTTTGATTATGCAATATTAAATATTGTGTGTGTGTGTGTTGTGTGTGTCTTTAAAATGGTGCTTTGTCACTGACTCCAGTCTCCTCAGAAAAAATCTATTTGCATCAGCATGGACTTTACTTTTAGCAGCAGTTCTTTACTTTTAAAGACACACACAGCCCCAAGAAGAACCCACTCCTGCCCAAACACCCCCAACCTATGCACCCATATTGCAGTTCAGCAATTTTACTCCCTAACGAGGGCACAAGTGCCATCTGCATGTCAGAAAAGATATTTATTGCTTTGAAGGCTCTGATGAGGGTCAGGGCATTGGTGTGAAGGGAAAAGGAGTGCAAGCATGCAGTTTATTTATTATTGTTTTATCTACCAGTATAACAGACTGAGCCATTCTTTTGTATGTCCCTTTGCAGAGCAAGGATCTTGGGTTAGTATTTCCCCAGCCTTTCCTGTAATGAGCTGATTTGGTTCTTTTAAAGGTTTTTTTTTTGATTGCAAAGCCCCCTTTTACTCCAGTGTCACCCCTCAGAGAACTCTCCTGTGCCTGACTTGCTGCAGGCACCACAGAGGTTTGTTCTGTGTGTGAGAAAGGACAATCACCCTGGAGAAATCCGCTCCCAACCTCGCTTCCACAATTCCCAAAAGCCACAAAACCTGGGCCTTCTTCATTCTCTTATCACTGGGCATCTCACTGCTGGCTTCCTGCGTGTTGCTGCACATAACTATTTTATTCATTTAATAAATTCACACACTGAGCACACAGCAACACTCTTCCCTGTGCAGGTGACAGAACACAGTGAAACTTCTTCTCTTTTTGATTCTGCTGCACTTCTTGCACTTGGGTTTTTTCTCAGTCTCTTTTGAGCTGAGTTTTTCTGGAATACTCCCTCACAGGGAATTCTGTTTATTTCAGTTCTCTGGGTAGGAAGAAAACTTTAAAGCTCGTTAGGATCTCGTTTCTTGTGTTTATTAGGATGTTAGCACAAAACCTGGCAGGTTTTTCTAGACTTTCTGCACAAGTTTAAATCACTATAATTTGCCCCACTTTGGTTCTGATGGCATAAAATGGCCCTGAACCACGCAGTTGTTTTATTTTTATATCTATTTTTACTTTATTAACAATAGACACTTGTGTTGTTTTTATATATTAACAAATGAGTTTTCTATACTTACTTAGGTAACTAAAACTGCAACTAACTTTCAACCAATCACTCTTTGCCCTTAAAAACTGCAGAATCATGGAGAAGAAGGAAGGAGATCTAAGAACTATATTTTTTTCCTCCATCTTTATTCCATGTATTAAACACTTTAAAATCTGTATTTTTCATTTCAGTGACATACTAAACATTCTACTGCCTTTTACTTAATTTTTTGTAAATCCTGGTTTACCCAGGGATATTTGGAAGCTTTTCTGTCAGTGACAAATAGGATTAATACCTTTTTAGGAGAACAGGACAAACAGAGAAACGTCTCTCCATCTCTGGATTCCTACACACAGATTCTGTGCAATAATCCCCCATCAGTGAAGGGCCCTGCAGCCAAGCACAGCCTGCCATCAGTTCAGCACAGCAGCCTGAGCTTGCATCCTCTCACACATTTTTTAGCTGTACTTCCAATGTTCCTCGTTGCCCCTCTTTGCCCCTCTTTGCCCCCAGTTTTGAATCCCTTTCTTGCTGAGAAAGTTGGGACTGGCTGGGGAGGAGAAAAGGTCGTGTGGAGACCTCAGAGCAGCTTCCAGTGCCTGAAGGGGCTACAGGGAAGCTGGAGAGGGACAATACACGAGGAACTGGAGTGACAGGAGAAGGGGGAATGGCTACAAACTGTGAGTAGGTTTAGATTGGATCTTGGAATTGTTCCCTGGCAGGGTGGGCAGGGGCTGGGATGGAATTGCCAGAGCAGCTGGGGCTGCCCCTGGATCCCTGGCAGTGCCCAAGGCCAGGCTGGACATTGGGAGCTCCTGGGACAGTGGGAGGTGGCCCTGCCATGGCAGGGCTGCCACTGGGTGGGATTTAAGGTCCCTTCTGACCCAAACTATTCTGTGATAAGCAGGAATAGGACAAGAGCCTCCAGCTGTGCCAGGGTAGGCTCAGGTTGGACATCAGGAAGAATTCCTTCACAGAAAGGATGGTCAGGCACTGGAAGAGCTGTCCATGGAGGTGGTGGAGTCCCCATCCCTGGAGGTGTCACCTGGACGTGGCACTCAGGGCTGGGGACAAGGTGGGGATCAGGCACAGCTTGGACTCAATGATCTCTTTCCAGCCCAAAAGGATTCTGAGATTTTACATTCACCAAACGTGAAAGATACGAGTCCTGGAGACTCTGAGGTTCCCCTGAGCTCTGTGCAAAGCTGTGCTGGGACAGGCACTGAGATGAGCACGTGGCTGGAGGGGAAGGCAGGCTGGCAGAGCTGGTGTCTGCCCTCATTAACAACACCCTGCACCTCAATCCCAACCCACAGCTCTGGCAAACGAGCCAGAGCTTGTGCTGCCTCCTTCCCTGAGCTTCCATCACCCATCACAGCAGGAACCTAAGGCTCAGGTGGGCAGAAGGGTGGGAATCTGTAGAAAATGAGCATCACTTGTTTCTCCTGATTTTAACTCCTCATTCTGCCATTACTACTCTCTTTTTTTTCTTTCCTTTTCTTTTTTCTTCCCTTTTCTTTTTTCTTTCCTTTTCATTTTTCTTTCCTTTTTTTTTCTCCTACACTTCTGGGACACCTTAAAAACCTTCTAGAATCAAAACCTGCAAGTAAAAAGAAAAACACAGGAAAGCACTCGAGTGACAGCAAAGATTTTAGGACTGAAAAACTTGGCTTTAAATGAAATAATTCCAAACCCAGCAGTTTTTCTTGCTTTTCCTATCAGCTGCTCTAGAGACATTGCACCCAACAATCAGCTTTTCAAAACCAGGCAGTGTAACTGGCCAACACAGCTCCTGGATAAAGCAGGAACACAAGGGCATTACACCCCAAATGTCGACAGAATTCTTCCTCTGGGAGTGACACTGAAATCTCCAGGACATTTTCTGCTCAGATATTGGAAATTTAGCAACAGTGAGTTTGGACTCTTTGGATGAGTGATCCAGTGTTTCAGCCATCATCAGCTGTGCAAGGAGAGCTGGAAAGGGACTTTTTATAAGGGTATGTAGTGACAGGAGAAGGGAGAATGGCTCTAAACTGAAAGAAAGTATCCTTAGGTTTGGTATTAAGAAGAAATTCTTCCCGGGCAGGGTGGGCAGGCCCTGGCACAGGGTTCCCAGAGCAGCTGGGGCTGCCCCTGGATCCCTGGCAGTGCCCAAGGCCAGGCTGGACATTGGGAGCTCCTGGGACAGTGGGAGGTGTCCCTGCCATGGCTGGGCTGGCACTGGGTTGTTTTTAAGGTCCTTCCCAAACAGAGCCATTCTGTGCTTTAAGATTCTTCTGCAGAATCCTGTCTGAACTGAGAGCAGCAGCACAGATGCAGAACAGCCCTGCAGCACCCAGGAGGAAAAATAAATCCAGAAGAGCTTTCTCAAAGCATCTTAGGGCAAGAAACATCCTTTCCAAACATGGCTGCACTGATTTTTTAACAGCTTCCTGCCATGAAGAGTGCAAAATCAATACTCAAAACAGTCAGGTTGAAGAGAAACATGATAGAAATATATTTTTTCCTTTATCCTGCTGCCACCATGGGATTTTGGGTTTGCTGTAGCAAAAAAAAAAAAAAACAAACAAAATAAAACCAACAACTTCTATATGGAAACAAACCTTGGTAACGAATCTCAGAGATTCAAGTCACTTGGCTGCATGTCAGTCCCAAAACTTCAGAGCTTTGCTGTGCATGAGTGTGGATGAGCAGATCCTCCTCCCACATTCATCTCCTTTTACAGATGAGGCCAACAGTGGGAGGGTCAAGAATACAAGGGTTAAAGAGTTTCCAACAGGAACACCCAAATCAATAATAAATGTCAGGCCAAAAGGAATCAGGAGTGACATTATTATTACTGTAAACAACACCAGGGAAATCTCATCACTGGCCAAGAATTCACAAAGGTATTTACCCCATTTGCATGGGGTACCTATAGTTGGATATGACTGGCACTTGGATGTGTGGAATTTATTCCATTCCTGCTTTTCCAGATGAGAAACTGAGACATCTTTGTGTATACAGAACAAATCACTGACAAACTGGCAGGGAATTCAGTTCTTGAAATAAATCCAAGTGTAACCTGGAAGTTAACTTCAGACAATCTCTGGAACAATAAGAGTACAGAAATGTGGCTGGTTGGACTGGCAGGAGACTGGCTGGAGGGTTTCTGCAAAAATACTCACTTTTCACAATGACACAGTTAAAAAGGGGGTTTTATAAAGTGTAGTAACACTTGATACAGTCAATTCTGCTGAGAGAACTCAGCACAGAAACTATGAAAGATGCAATCTCTTCTGCTCTCTGTTATTACCAGTAACAAGCTACAGAATAAATATTTTAGATTCTAAATATTTTAATATGCTACCCCGTGTTTCCATAATTTGGGATGTACAAGGTTCCACGGGATGAGGGTTAATCTTACTTCTTTTGAGGCAAATATGAGAGATGGGAAGGAAAAAAAAATGTTTATCCTAATAATATCTTAATTAAGGAAGAGTAAAGAATAACACTGGCAGAGAAAGGATTCTGTACCTCGATGCTCCTTTACTTCAGAGCCCAGTGTGCCACAGACAGCATTCAATTAAATAATAGTCTTAGCAATAAACAATGACAATACACAGAACACCACACAACATCACTCCTTTGGCTCAAAGTAATTCCAGTTTGTGACTGAACAGTTGTTATGCAAAAACCTCCAACAGGTGGCTGAAAACAATAAAGCCTTCACATCCTACAGCTGAAAAGGCAAGGAACAAATTGGCAGAGGAAATTTAGATTGCACATCCCTTATGGAGTGGTTTTATTTCTTATGCAGTTTGAAAACAGCATCAGTACAACTTTGGTATTCACCTGGAAAAGGCTTAGTTGGGAGAGCAGTTGCTGCTTGTCCAAGGGAAGCTCTGTCTGAAAAGGCAGCAATTTCCAACATCTCCAAACAAAACAATTTGAAACAAAAAGCAAACAGAGTAATTTGTCCTGGATTTCTTTTTTTCCCCATGGTGCAGCACACCCAAGATACAGTTGTTTTCTCATAGGGATGTTAATAACAGGAGTAATAATAAAATCATGTTGGGAGATGATGAGGCACCATCTCAAAGGAGTGCTCTGGGAAGATCAACTTTTAGAGAGCTTTCTGTTGCCTGGCCTAACCAAAGCCTTCCCAGTGGTTATATTTTCCTCTCCTGAACATTATTTAAGGTAATTTTTACAGGAAGAACAATCACCCACTACAACAACCTTCCCAGAGTTGTGTCACTGCAGGTTTAAAAGAGGCAATTAGACAGGATGGTGGTTAATGGTGATTTTATGATTCCATCACCTCACCTATGCTTCCTTTCCCCCCAAAAAAAAGGCTGGACCAGATCAATCATCTTTTGAGGTGCCTTCCAGCCTGGGCTGTTCTATGATTTTGGGGATGCTGAGAAATTGAAGAGGGACATTTCCAAATGAAAACCAGCATGCAAGTACTTACTGAGGGAACATTCCTTCTAAAATCACCTGGAATCACTGCCAGAAAGGCAAGATCCTATTGCCTGGGTGAGGTTATTGAGGCCAGGTAGCACAGAAGGGATGCCAAACCCCATAAGAGTACAGAAGACCAGGGTATCACATTAGGATAGAGATTTTGTGAAGCCAGAGAGGTCTCTAAAGGTTGATTTCCTCTTATCAAACAGGAAATTAAATGTTAAATGCAGGTTGATTCAATGCAGCACAAATGCCACTGTCAGTATCAACATAAGAGTTCATCTGCTCTGCTAAGGCAAAACACCTCTTCCTCCCCAATTACAAGCCTAATCACTATTTATATGTGTCTCAAAAACACTTTGATTGTGTAAAAATTCTGTATTTACCATAACAACTCAACCTAGGAGCTCTCCATTTGCTTTCCTTCCCTTTTTTTCCCCTTTTTCCATAGTACCCTGCCAAAAGATAATGTGCCTTTACCAATTAGGCACCAAACACAGGGGGAAGAAAAAAAGTTTCAAGTACATAAACAATATATTTCATAAATAAAACCTGGCTTCCTCTTGCCCAGTGGTTTGGTGTGAAACACAAGCATTTGTGGACAGGACAGCTGAGTAGAAACTGAACTAGCTCAAGGCAGTGGTGAAATAATCCAGGAACTGTACTCAGGATGTCAGGAGGCCAAAAAAATTACAGGATCTCAGAGTATTTGTGTGAGAAGTACCTAAGGAAGACAAAAGTGGGTAGGGAATGAAAAATTCTCTTTCCCACACTGCTGAAAGGTTCCTTTCTTTCTGATATGCATCCTTGTCCCATCAAATACTGGTCCCTCTCATGCAGGTATTTTATGGACCAGATGACATTTAAATAAAAACAGTTCTGCTCTTCTGCCACACAAAATCTGTCCCCAGAAATCCCTTTCCAGTCCATGTCCTGCAGCTTTACACAAAGCCTGCTATACCAAGCCTCTGGCCACAGCACCAAGAAAACCACTGGAGGTTCATTTTAATATCCAGACATTTATACTTTGGGAGAATTTGTTGTAGAGATTATAAGGCAACCTTTAGGGGTGAAGTAGTCCGTGTTAATAGAGACTTTCAAAGCTGAAGTCGTTCCTACTCGTATTTTTGCTAAAACATACAACTTTTTCATAAATACCATAGGCACAGACAGGATTTTTACAACCACCAATCCATCCTCACTGTCAGACACAGCAGCTGCTTCATCCTCAGGAAAAAATAAACCCTTCAGCACAGTTCTGTGGCTCAGTCTGCTGCCCCAAAGGACCTTGTTCTTCAGCCACAGATGGGTTTCCCCTTCAGGATTCCAAGCAACAATATTTTATATATATATATATATATATGCATATATACATATATATATTTAGTTTATTCCTTTTTGCCATCAGCTCATTTTCCCTGTGGGAATATTACTATCTTCTTGACATGCAAAAGTCCAGACTGCACATCCATGGATGGAGAATGAAATGAAGGGGCACTGTCAGCAAAGATGTGTTTGACCAACCCACAATTTGCATCCCCAGCAGTCATGCAAACCTCACCCATTATACACTGGGGCACACTGACTCCATGTGGCAGGACACAGAATATGCTTCAGACATTCCTTTTTCTTTTTCTTGCACTTCACACAACCTTGTGTGTGGCTGTGAACTTGGGAAATAAATTTTGGAAACAGAAGGAACAGAAGCCATATTTTTTTTCCATGAGAAGGGGCAACATGGGCATGAAAAAATTCATGGATTGTGTTGGTAACAGTGTTTTTCACACAAATATTCACCAGGAACACACAGTAAAATACAAAGGCTATATATATATATATGTATATGTATATATATATAAAAAGAATGCTTTCTCAAATGTTTATTACACAATGTAATAAGTCTAATTGAAAAAAATTCACATCCTGAACTTCATCAAAGGGGACTAATTGCTCTTCAGGCCTATTAGCTAAAAGCAAGATTGAAAGAGCAGGTTTGAAAAATTACATAAAACTGTATCACATTCTTCTTTCAGTTTGTAATTGGTTTGATTGAAACTTGACTAGAAGACCATAGAAGTTTGCTTCAGCATTAGCCCAGCTCTCTGGTTCAAGTAGCACTAACACTGTCTGATGGGTACAGGGCTTTTCCCATGACTAAAATGGAAATAATTGGTAATACTTTCTTCCACACCACACTCATGCCCACCCCAAAACCCCAGATTCCACCTACTTTACCGATGTTGTTAGATACAAGACTTAAAGAAGAGAAGAAACAAAGACAATTCTTGTTTAGCCCCTTTGTGTCTTCACATTTCAGTCTTTTCCAGCTGACCACAAGGACATTCCACCCACTGTGAACAAGGTCTTCAGATGTCATTTCCAGACTTGGAAAGAAGTGACATGGTATGGCTGAAAGGGTTTTTTTGTACATCACAAAGTGATGTACACAAGTGCTGCAAGATTTAGGATTTCCCTGCTGTGGTTAAGGTGTGTGATGATGCACCTGTCAAATCTCAATCCTAGTGCACAACTGCAAGGGGCTGCTAAATTTGTGGTGAGATTTTGGGTTTTTTCCCCTGTTATTTTTTTAAGACAGTGCAAGGTCTAAAGACTGCACGAGAATCTCAGACCAGGGTGTTGCAGGGTGATCTACCAATTTCAGCTTAAATTTCAACGTATAAACATTTTCCCATCTCTGTTTGGTATCCAGCAAACAATCCTATTAGAAATTTTCCAAAGGTCTGTGTGGGGTTTATTTTTTTTGTGTGTGTCTCTGAGCACTGTCCATGCCAGCACTTCCCCAGGTATAAATTAGTAGCTGTACATCTGCTGCTGCTGCTGCTCTGTGGGAACGGGCTGCTGGCCCGGCTGCTGCGGCGCGGCCGGCGCCGGCGGCTGCAGGACATCAGTCTGAGGCACTGACCTCCAGCTCAGGGGGTGCTGTTCTGTCATCTGGTTCCCCAGGGGAGCAATGGAGTTCACCAGGGTGGTCAGGTTAATGAAATGGGCCACGGACTGGGGGTTGGGCGCCTCGGGCTGCGGCGGCAGCTGAAGGTCGCTCTGGCGGTTGTGCAGCATGGCCGAGCCGCTGACCGTGTCGAAGGTGACGGTCAGGATGGAGTTGTCCAGCTGCAGCTGGCGCTCCGGGGCGCTCAGGTGGCCCACGGCCACGGGCTGCAGGTTGGTGAACTGGCTGCCGGCTGCCGTGGTGATGGGGGTGACGGTGATGTTGGTGAGCCCCACGGAGCTGGAGGGGGCTGTGACGTTTGGGTCGCTGAGGGTCACCACCACCTGAGGAGAAACACAAAGGGAACCTCAGCCTAGCAGCTTCCAGCTGACCATCAAACACCAGGGAGGAGCTGGTGGGCTCACACCTTGCCAGCAAGAGAAGTCACAAGCAGATGGGAATGCAGAAAACTTGGAATATACCAACTTCCACGTGTAGAGATAAGATGGTGATGGGAGAGAGGGACGTGTGACATTCAGAACAAACAGCCCAATTAACTTCCACTCTTTTAATCACAGCTTCAGCCAGTTAATGATATCTAGCAAACAAACTGATGCTAACACCAGAGGAAGTGAAAGCAAACATGAGGAGCTTATCGGTCCAGCTTCTTGGGTCTTTAAACCCATCTTTGTATTACCACAATTTATCCAATCAGCTCCAAATGTTCCAACCATTTTTGTGATGTTTCTTAACCAAAAGAAGGGTTACTCCCTCCAAGCAATGCCATCCATCACTCTCCTCCTGCAGCTCACCTGTTGGATGCTCTGTACAGCTGAATTAGTCTCATCTCCAACATTCCCTGTGAATTCTCCTTCCTTCTCTGTGTATTCACTGAAGGCAGGGTCCTCAGGCACTTGAGCTTCCTCCTCCTCACCTGACTTCTGTTTTTGTTTCTGGCCACGTTTAGGAGTTTTTACGTGCTGCTTCCCTTCTGGTAGTTCACCCTGTTCCAAGGCTAATTCCGGCTGCAGCAACACAGTTCCAAACAAAACATCAACTCCTTTTGCTTAGTGAGGTTCCAAGTAAGAGACAATCACCTGAAGCTGGCTTACTGTCAGTTCTCAAGCAAAGAAACAAACTTTAGCAAAATCCTGACTCCAGGGATTGAGACCTCACCCTGTAATTACATTCTGCCTGTTATACAACCAAGCAGATCAGCAGCTTGTGGCTGCTTGGACATGTTCCACTGGGGCTGACTCTCTAAAAAAGCACATTCCTCACCCATCAGCCCACACCCAGCTATGTTATGTACCCAAAAAGTGATGTCCCACCTCACCCTGCAGCAGGAACTCACCTGAACAATCCCAATTGAAGAGGCATCAATGGTCGTCGTCTCTGGCATCGGCTCTAAATCATCAATCCTCACTGAAAGAATCTGAACACCAAGAGGTGTCAGCTGCAGAACTGACCACAGGCAAACAGCACTGCACTTCCCCAACAAACCCCATCACCAAGCAAAAGTGATGTAATCTAATAGTATTTAATACAGGGACTTAACTGTGGCTTTTTAAAATAACCTCTTGGCATATCATCTTTTCCCTCCTGCTGAAATCCAGCAATATCTAAACACAGTAAAAGAACATGTCTATTTTCATATTCTAGACAGAACATAACCCTCTGGGAAGTGATGAATTCTACAGAGAACAACGTGTTTGGAAAAAAAAAGTATTATGTTAGCATTTCAATTTATAAACCTATCAACTGTGTCCTACTTCATTATTTTCAGATGAATCTACACATCCCAGCTCATCAAAGAACAGAGACAAAGTGTTCTCTGGATTTCAGATATGTAGCTGCATTTGAAATCCCCAAATCAATAAACAAAGCATTTTGTTGACTTCCTTCCCAGTCATCATGATAAAACAGCAAAGCAATGCTAATGAAAAATTGATAGTTAAAAAAATCTTAAAAAGCTTCAAAGGGAACAGACAAGCCTTTGTCAAACCTAAACAAGAAATGCTGAGGAGAAACACAATATTTAGAACACAGAAAAAAACAACATTGGAGGCAGACAAAACACCCCTCTAATCCAGATTCTCTCCAGTCAGCATTCATCTCTAACACTGAGAATAATTTTGTATCATCAGTAGAAGCTCTCATCACCTCTCTATTCACCACTTCTTTCAGATCACTTCTGAATATAGAAAACACAATGAGGAAAAAAGAATCAATTATACTCGCTAATGGATGGACACAAAACATGAAAAAACATATATTTAAGCCAGGGCAGAAAAATAAAGCAGATTTAAATAATCAAAAGAACTTCATTTTTAGGGACTGAGAATCAGATAATAAAATGGCTGATTCAGTTAAGTCCATGTTTCACTACTTAAAACTAGGGAAAAGAACAGAAAAAAAAAAAGAGAGAAGAGGAAAGAAATTCCTTTCAAGTCACTGAAGGCCATAAACATTCTTTCAAAAAAAAAAAAAACAATAAAAATTTCCACAATCCTCCACTGAAACTCCCTCACCTCTGGGTGTTTACGCCTCATGTGTCGACTCATGGACGCCCTGGTAGAAACTTTTGTTCCACACAGCTGACAGCTCTGGGCTTCCACCTTGTCATGGGTGAGCTGGATGTGCTTCTGCAGCATGTAATCAGTGACATACTTCTTATCACACACTGAACACGTCCACTGTTTTCCTACTGGTGGCAGAGGGAAGGAAGGAAAGCCCATGGGTGAGCATCAGAGTGCCAGTCCCTCGACGAGAGCAACAGCTTGGCTTTGGCTAGTGGTTTAGGTAACTGCACAGTTTGGTAATAGGGTGTGCAGCATTAGTTCCAAGACTGGCCAGTCTAAATCAAAATTAAGGAGCAAAATTAAGGTAGTTTTGCTGGATACTGTTTTTTAGAGGGTTTACCTGTATGAATCAACTTGTGAGTCTCCATTGTATTTCTCTCGCTGAACGTCTTGCCACAGAGCTCACACATGAAATCTTTGATTCCTGCATGAAAAGCACATTTGGCACCTGTGAAAGCAGCCTAAAGGTATCTGAGACAATTCTGACTTTTGTATTAGTAACATAAAAAAACCTAAAATCACAGAAAAAAAAAAGCAGAAGCCCAGCTTCACCAGCTATTTTTATCTAATCCATTCCACTGTATCCAGCAGAAAATAAATCCCAGAGAAAAGGATGTAGGAAGTAAGATTTTGTTTTGGGAAATTACAAACTCAGCACTAACTTAAAACAAACCCAACATTGTAGAGCTACCCTAGACCAAGAACCTAAAAAAAAAATAAATAAAAAAGTAAAACTTGAAACCAACTAAACTGCATTTATCTGTAGAACAAGCAGTCCTGGCTGAGAACAGGACAAAAATCTCACTTTTCAAAGAGCAGAACACGCATATTTTAATAGTTTTTGTCATACTGTCTGGCTGTTCTAGGCAAGAGTTCTCTTGGGAAACATTTAATTGATTCAGTGCAACTTTTGTCTGTCTTTGAAGTCCTCACCTGTGTGTCTCTTGTAATGCTTCAGCATGTTGACTTTCTGTGCAAATTTTCGGTGACATTCCTTGCACTCGTATTCCTTAATCCCTTTGTGAAGCTTCATGTGGTGACGAAGGGCATGTTTTGTCTTCATTCCTGTGAGACAGAAGGCACAGGACACTTAGTCCATCACTCCCACCTTCAGGGGACAACTCAGGCTCATGCTGTTAACCAACAGCTCTATTTTATATTTGCTGTGAGTCCACTGCTGTGTGTTTTTAATTGTTTATGTAGCAATGCACTTCATCATTATCATTATTATTTTAATTCCAGGAAAAAAAAAGCTCTGGAAAACATCTGAGTGATCACTGATAGACAAACAAAACAGCAGGGACAAGCAAAGATAAAACATCCTTAGAGGTGTCAGACTGCCTTTCACTGAAATACCAGCTCAGATTTGTTCAAGTTATAACACAAGAAATTAAAGAAGCTGAAGTGACTTTAACTCTTAAGGCTCCTACAGAGAGAAATTACTCTATTTTTTAAGCCTGTAAATAGCCCAGAATGAAAAAAATCAACTTCCACTCACTTTTGTGCTGCAAATCAGGCATTCCTTAACCTGACAGAAACAAATGCTACTAAAATCAGTGTTGTCTTACAGGCCATGAAACCAAACTGTACAAAATTAGGGCAGCTCATGTAACCATAATGCTCCTGGTTAATACATTTTCTACCTCTCAGCAGAGAAGTTGTTTAAATTCAAATATTCACCTGCTACTCAGTATCACAATGAATGGAAAACAAGGCATCAGACATACCTTTGCCACACTCTGCACACAAGTATTCTCGGATATTATCATGGACTCGCATATGTTCTTTTAACATGTCTTTTCTAGCAAATGATTTGCCACATTGCTCACAAGCATGACTTTTTACACCTTGAAAATAAATTTAAAAGACAACGTAAACAAAAAAAAAATGTTAATGAGTAATGTGCATCTCCTAAAAATTGATTAAAGTGGTGAATTAGAGGGCAACAGCCCACCTATGCTGACAACCACACCTTTCATGGGTATTTGAGCCCAAATTAAATTAGAGGACTTTGAAGAGAGAGAAAAGCTGGCTTTTTGTGTGAGAAAAAGAAGATAAAGCCTGAGGTAGGAGAAGACTGAATAGCATGAAATAGTAATGAGCTGTTAAAAATGATTTTGCAGTAGCAGGTTTCAGCCTGTGTAATGGTGAGAAGGTGGCATGGATAAGAATTTGGAGAAGAACAGAATACAGAATTAGGTGAATCCTGCAAACATATTAACTAGGAATTTGGATTGTGTGTCCAGATCAAATGTCTTCATTAATATTACCTGCTTTAGAAAACTGGTTTACTATAAAAGAATAAATATTCTATTTGTCTTGTTGTAATGTAGAGTGAAAATCCTCCAGACAAAAAAAAAAAAAAAAAAAAAAAAGGCAGGCAACAGCAATTTCTCTTTAGTATTGATTAAGAAACACAACATTTTTACCTGTATGTATAAGCTTATGTCTTTCCAGATTTCCTATACTGTTAAAAATCCTCCCACAGATTTCACATGGATGGATATATCTGAAACCAAAGAGACCAAAAACTGTGATTCTTCTCTTGAGGCAGAGGTGATTCTCAGGCATCTCTGTCACTTAACTGTATTTTGTTTCCTGATACTAATTACTATAAAAGTTCCTTGAAGCACAAGTTTTGCTACATGAGCCTTAAGAAACCCCCAAGTTGACTGCAAGCTTGGAGCAGTCTGGCATTGCTAAACACTCATTTTTTTTTTCAAAAAACATTTATTAAAATCATTGTTTTATACTTTGCAAAGGCCAGACTGGGGGGCTGCTGGCTGTGTGAAGCCAACCACTAGAGACACGCGTTTCAAACTCGTAATAAACATTTTAACCCCCATTTCACAGTTCTTTTAGCACAGCCAAATTCTCTAAGAGCACCCCAGGTGGCAGAACCATTAGAACTCCAAGCAGACAGCTCTTCTCAGTGGAACAAGCCTTACTTCTGCACATTAGGGTCGGGCAGGTTCTCCCTGTGGATGACCATGTGCGCGTGGTACGTGGCCTTCAAGGCGAAGCGCCGGTTGCAGATGCTGCAGCCGTAACCCTTCTCCTTGTGCACGTCCATGATGTGCTTCAGGTACTCCTTCCCTCTGCCAAAGGTCAGCTGGGGAATGAAGCAATAGTGAATGGAAGGGGGAAAAACATCCTTGGCACGACAATGACTGTGTAACATCGAGCAGACATAAATATCCCGTGTACCACTAAAATCCCGTGTGCTGCTGGATGAAAAACCTGTGACAACTGGATTTAGGCCTCAAACTCTTTGGACAATACAAGGACACTGCTACAGGACATCAATTCACTCTTTTCTCTAGCTGGAGATGGTGTCTCCACCTCTGCACAAGAAGAGGACCTCCAGTTGCTCGTGCACTGAGGAACAGCCACCTTTAAGCTCCACCAGCTCACCCTGAGTACTGTGAGAAGTTTTGGTCCCCACAGTATAGGGACATTAAAGTACCAGAGAATGTCCAAAGGAGGGTGAAGGGTCTGGAGGGGAAGTCTTGTGAGGAGCCACTGAGGGTGTGTTCAGCCTGCAGGAGACTGAGGGGAGACCTCACTGCAGTTTCAACTTGCTCACAGGGGCAGAAGGAGGGGCAGGCACTGATCTCTGCTCTGTGGTGACAGTGACAGGAGCCCAGGAAATGGCCTGAAGTTGTGACAGGGAAGATTCAGGTTGGATATTAGGAAAAGATTCTTCATCCAGAGGGTGGCTGGGCACTGAACAGACTCCCCAGGTTCTGGTCACAGCAGCCAGAGCTCAAGGAGTGTTTGGACAATGTTCTCAGGCACATGGTGGGATTCTTGGGGCTGCACAGAGCCAGGAGTTGGACTCAGTGTGCCCTGAGGGTCCCTTCCAACTCAGCTTATTCTGTGATTCTGTAAGAGTGAGGGCATCACAGATGGAGAAAACATCTGCTGGGCTCCAGGGGCATGGTGAGCTCCTGCCTGCACCGTCAGCTTTGGCAGCAGCTCCTGAAGGGTTGGAATTCCCAGGCACTGCAGGGCAGTGACTCTGGCTCAGCTCCTGGAAATGCTGCAGCTACAACAGACAGGTGCTGCACTGCTGAGCTCCAGATGTGCACATCCAGATGTGCTCCAGCATATCCATACATGCTTCAGCATGCAGGGGGAAGTGTCATAATGACATGGTCTTTTGCTCCAATTCTGGAACTAGTCAGGGCATTTCTAACAGCACTGCACAGCTTGGTGAACGTGTACTTTAAGACCAGAAAAACAGATTTTTCAAGAGCTCAGAAGAGAGATTTCTCCAAGATGTTCTCTCTTTGGCTGTTCAGTGTTCCCATCTCCTGACATCAAATCCCATTTCCCACAGCTGTTCCCTTATACAACTATTTACTTCACAAACACCTGCAAAAGCACTAAAAAAAACCCCAAGTTCCAAAAAGATCTTTCTGATTTGAATGGCCCAACTGCCCTCACTTGGAAGCACACAATTTTATATAGTTTATGTATCCATGAAGTGTCAGGCAGGAAAATCAGCACAGTGAAAGCAAGCACATGATGAACTGCTGTGACACCACACCTTCACATGTTTACCAACACAAAATCAGTTTGCACTTAAAACCAGCTCCCAGGTAAGAAAACTGAAATATTATTATCTCCAGGTCTTAAAATGAAGCTAAAGTAAGAACTTTCACCACATTGAGTGTGGGCTGTGAAATAAGCTCTGATTTCCACTGAATCTCTGATCAATTCAGCAGCTGAACAACCAAAAACCCCCTGTCCCTGGGTCAGTTCTGCTGTTCTCACTGACTGGTTTTGCATCCCACCTGTCCCAGCACTGTGTGCTCACCCAGGAAGGACACAGAGCCTTTAAGAACATGTTATTTCTTTAGAAAATGGCAAAAGCCACAGAGTGAGAGGTTTAAAAAGTCTTCCTCTCTCAGCTGACAACTGAGCTATGTTCCTGCAGCACTTCCAACACCATCCTGTTTGTACTGGAGCAGGGCAAGAATAAGCAGTCACTGAACATAAGCAGCAGCCTTAATCCTCTGAACTGGATATCCACTAATGAACCTTTTGACTTCATAAAAATTAATCAATTTGTGCACTCTATCAATCAGAAATGCTGTAACCATTTTAAGTTGCACATAATTAAAAGGTAGTTTGAGATGTGAGTGTTCCTTTATTGATCCTTCCTCTAATTTTGCTTGTTTTCTTCCTCACAGGACAAAGTCAAGGTATCTCTTTCCTTTTTTTAAGTGTTTATCATCCTCCTTACTGGACACCACCTCAATTCTTATGGAATAGCCTCGGTTCAGAGATCAGAGGTAACAGCACTGCAGGAGACATCAGACATGAAAACTGGCCTTCTCCTTGAGAGCCCTTGATGTTACTTAAAATTCTGAATGATTTATAGACACCCCCACTCCCTCCCCCGTGCCAAAACAAGTTAATTTGAAAGTATTTAAAGCTACCTGGCACCTTTTGCAGCTATACTTGTGAGGCTCTGAATCTGCACTTTCATCAGAGTTGTCGTCATTTTCCTCTGATGAGATTCCAATTTTACCAATGAACTCTTCCCTCTGGTGATCATCCATCAGGGCTATGTCCTGTGTAGAGTGGGAAAGAATATTTTGCTTTAATATTTTAATAAATTCAAAAATAAAGTCACCAAAACAGACTGCTTTGCATTAACTGCTGTAGTATTATTTATTATTTATTTAATATCCTCCTGCTTCATTCAATCCAGAGTTTCTCTGTCCAGGACCACACAAGGAATAACTTATTTGAACAACTAATATTAATTTTTCTGCACATAAAAGGAATTTGAATGTAAAGAGACTCTGCTGGTACAATATGACATCAATAAAAGCATCTTTGTGAGCACCACTGCTCATAATTCCCTTTCAATTTCATTTAATTCCTTACAATTCAGTGTTGGCAAAACAATCTGCCTGCTCCAATTGATTATTAACATGATACCTTAAAATGGACATGAATATGATCTCTCAACACATCCACCCTGAAAAATTTACGTCCACAGATCTCACACGTGTATTTCTTGTCTCCATGTGTTAGAAGGTGTTTGTTCATGTTGCTCCTACATGAAAATACCTAAAGGAAAAGAGAAGGAAGGGTTTTTGGATCACGTCCAGCAGGGCTACAGTTCTTTGCAAGCTGTCCAATGGAGAGCACAGAACACATTTACTGTCTTTTTTTATTCATTCTGGCCAGAAGCATGCAGGAGCTCCTGGTAGCCAGTCAGCAGTCTGCCTCCAAACTGCTGGCATGGCAAAATCCAGGGGCACAGCTCCAAGGAACCAGCTGAAACTAGCCACTTGTCAGGGGTGGACTTCCAAAGAAAGCTCCAGCAGAATTACATAGAGCAGAATTTGAAATATTTAGACAATGTCTTTTGAATCACAAATATTCAATCTCTAAATAAAGACACAGCCACAAAATCTATCTTGACTGATATGAAACATATCCAAAGCATCAAAACCAGAGGTCTACACAGCAACTTAAGAGTTCTTGAGTACCTTTTGCACCATGAATCATTAAACATTTATAAAATCACAACTTAAACCCACACTCCTTGTGACATCAATGACTTAAGATCATGAGTGTTGAGCATTCAAATGCAACCATGCAATGATTACACCAAGAATTCACTTTTATTCCCCACGGGAGAGGATTCCCAATGCACAGAGTCAACTCCAGCTGTTTACAACCAGCCAGAAAAATTCCATTTTAAGTAACACAAGCCATGAAATTCCACTGACACACACAGTGGCCATGTGACACTCTACACTGTACAAGTCCAGGCCTGAAATGCACTTCTGCTCTTTGTGCTAACAGCTCCCACCATCCATGGCCACAGTGGGCTTGGATAAATAACAGAGCTATTGGTATTTGAAGAGGAATGTCCTAACTGGACTCCACGTGCTCCCTGGACAGCTGTTCCAGAGCTCTCTCTGCCACCCTCAAGGTGAGGGATTTCTTCCCCATGTTCAGGAGGAACTTCTTTTGTTTTATTTTATGGCCACTGCTCCCCGTGCCATTGCTGAGCACCACCAGAAAGAGTCTGGCACCACCACTGATACTCCCTGGAGGTATTTAAATGCATGGATGGATCCCCCCAGTATTGTCCTCTCTAGACTGAACTGCAGCACCCCTGGACAATGCAGAACCTCTGATGGCACACCTGGGACAAGCTCCTACCTTCCCACACACAGGGCACCCCGAGGGCTCCTTCTTGTAGCGAACCATGTTCTCCGTGCTGTGCTCAAAGTCTTCCCTCTTCACACGCCTCACCCCTTAACACAACAGTTCCCATCAAAAAAAAAACAAAACAAGAAATAAACCATGGCTTTCCATTCCAGCCTGCAGGCCTTTTCAGGAGGAGACTGGGAAGAAGAGTGAAACACTGGTGTCGTGGTTTTAAAGCAGTAACTAAAAGATCACTAGAAAACTTACTTGTTTTTTGTTGTGAGATATGGATTAGAACAAGAGTAAAACAGGTTTAAAACTTAAAAGGAACAAAGAAAGTTTATTAACAAAAACTACAAGAATAAGAAACCAGAATAAAACTTTTAGAAGCCCTTTTTTCTCTCTAACTACCTAATGATTTTCTTGTTTACATGACAACACAGAGACAAAAAACTTTGGTGGTTAAAACAGTCTTAATTCTTGTTATAGTTTTTTTATCAGTTCCTGTAGGCAAAAAGAAGTTTTCTTCTGTTAATTTATGGAGTTTTTTACAAGAAAACTATTTTTTTCACAGGTTTCTATTTTTTTGATGCTAGCTGCTCAGAAATTCTGTCATCAGTTTTTTCTTCTCATTTCATATCACTCTGAGGTGTGTTATGGGTCAATGAGTTTAAGGATGAGTTATTCAAAGGTAAAAGTTTTCTTTATCTGTTTTTGTGAGTTTCTCTGGAAACAGAAGTGGTTTTTTTTGCTTCTTAAAGGCTACAAATCTTTAACTACTACTTTTCCCCCCATGTTCCAGCATCTCACAGGATCACAACTACTTCACTATTTACTCAAAATCTACACTTTGAAACACTCCATTCTTTTCAATATACTCTGTTATGAATTAAAGGAGTTTTTTTCAGAACACTACTGTTCATCTCTATAGTTTTAACAGAAAAATATTTTAGCTTATCAAAGCATCTGCTTATTTTCTCTTCCCCCTCTAAAACTTAATTCCTTTTTTCACTGTCTTTGATAGTTTATGGTGTCCCCAACTGGGAAAGGCCTCAATGCAGGGTTTAATTGCTAAGAAAAGGGTGATTTCTAAATTAAAAGTGTGTTTTAAGAATATCGAAGCAGTCTGCCAAAGTGATGGGTTATGGCTTATTGGTTACCAACAACTGTACAGTGTCTGTACAACTGTAAAGTGTCTGAAAACACTTGTCAAAAGCATTTTTTGTCAGCACCAGGAAACAGGCAGATGTCATAGATCTTGGCACTTCAATCTGGTATCTGGCACAGAAATTCACCCTCACTAAAGAGAGGAGAGGAGGTCTCTAAGGAGAGATGCAACCATCCAGCATCACGCTCAGAGAGGATTTCAGACCTCTTTCTCTGCTACTTTCAAGAGAGCAGAGGGCTCCTGCTCTTCTTTGACAGCTAAAAGTGAGACACTGCCAGTGTGATACAGCCCCTTGTCCTCTGGTTCATGACACAAAATAGACAACCTGGCTGCTTTTTCTAAAAATCACTTTTGGTTTTATCATCTAAGCCACAAACCACATTCTAATACATGTTGAGCAATGTACCAATTTTTCCAGTCTTTGAGTACCTGTAAAATCCTTAGATGTTTGAGATTTTGAACAGTAAGCTCTCATAATCTCTTTTTCATATATTCTCAAATGTTTCAAAGATAACATGCCACTGACACTGTATTTATATTGTAGTCACTCTCAGCTGTACACAGCAAGTTAACTCTCTGCCTTCAGATTTTCAAGTTACCACATGAATTTTAAAAAAAACGAAGAATAGGATGCAAAGGAAGAAATATATATAATTAAAATCAGCCAGTCTAAACTGCTGCATAATAAGCCATGCAGCTTATGGCTATTAATAGCTCTGGATCCACTACTGTTATTTTTCATAAATGTCACCTTTTGCTGAAACTTGAAACTCTTGATCAGGCAACTGATAATAAAAAAAACCCCAGCCAACATCTAGAAGAATCTAAAGCACACTATCATTTCCTTAACCTGCCCACCTCCACTGCTGTTTCAGGAGAAATAATTAGGTTGATCTGCAGTAAATTTACCTTCCAAGTGCCGCCTTTGATGGTCCAGCATGACATCCTTCCTGTAGAACATCTTATTGCAGATCTCACATGCAAACTTCTTATCCCCGTGTTTTTTCTTGTGTTTTGAAAGGTTGCTGTTTGTAGAGAAGAATCTGAAACACATCTCACACTGGAATGTCTTGTCATCTGTAAGCAAGAGAAACCATGCAGCTCTTTACAGCTGAAAACAGGTTTTATACTTTTGTCAGACAGGTGGCTCTTCTGTTGGATCTGGGTTTTAAACATGTAAACCATCCCTGTGCTCTAAGGGAAATTATCTGGGTGATTCTGGACTGAACATTGTTGTGGGGCCATAAAAGTAACCAGGATGTCATTTTCTGAGCATAAGATCACAGTATAAATAATGAGTAACCACAAGGGATGGCTATGGGAGAAAAACAGACTGGAGTGATACTAAGATAAAAAAATTTAGAGACTACTGCAAGTATAAAGCTGGAGAAATCTGAAGAAAACTGTAATCCCAGAAAACTGCAAATTACCACTAATACTGTTCCTGTTTCCAGTTCCTCTGTTTCAGAGGAGTGAGGTGGAACTTAGTTTCAGGGAAAAAAGTTAAACAGAGATGATAACAGATGATTCTCCTGCTCACCTGTGTAATACCTTCACTGGTGTTTCCTTTGTTCACAGATATACTAAAAAAAAGCTAATTCCTAAGTGGATGTGTTTCTCTACAGATTATTGGTTATACTTTTCTTATAAAAAAACCAGGTTGCTTCTTGTGATGATGACAAAAACCTAAATCCCTTCTGTAGTTTCTCTGCTGAGATGGATTTGGGGACATCTTCCCAGAATGGAGCAGAGATGCCAGAGGAAGAGTTCTCCATTCTCACCTGTCCTACAGTTGTGGAATTCCAATGCACTCTCTATCCGAAAGGCCTTTTCACACGTGGTGCACTTGTATCTGTACTCACTGTCCACCTGAGGGTCACAAACAGGAAAAGCCAAGTCACATCTGACAGAGAAATTCTAAACCTTGCACACCTCTTCTGTTTTCTGTTTCCTTTCTAATTTTTATTCCTTCAAGAGGGCATTTAACTACACAGTGGTGCAAAATTCTGATGCTGTATCATCCTGCCACATTCCTACATCTGAGCTATAAAAAAACCCCAAAGACTATGCTCATGTGAGGATGTAGCAGTCTCCCTGGTATTCCCCTGGTCTAACACAGACACACAATGTTTGAGAAACAAGCTGTGACCTGACTCATCTTCCAGAAGAGATGGCAGCAATCTGAGGGTTAAGGACCCTGGTGCCAAGTAACAACAGAAATTTTCACTAATAAGGTGCCACTACAGGTGTGTTTAATATTTCTATGGCAGCAGCATCCAAAGGCAGAGTTCACACATGAAAGCAATGATAAGTGGGGAGAAATTAAACAGGACAAGCAAACAAGAATAGAACAACCCTATTTAGCAACACAGCTCAAGTCAGATGTCATCTCTGTATCATGCAGGTCCACTAACTCCAGCTTGTCTTTCTGGAACTGATGCCTGAGAGCAATTTTCTATAGGAAAAGGGTTTGCACCTGCTCAAAAACACTTTTCAAATTCATCAATTATTCTAAAGTAAGGTGTTACATCCCCTCTCTGTCCTTTCTCACTCACATGGGATACCTGCTCACATGGAGCTGCCCAGCTCACACCTGGAATCTCACTGTGCCTTTCCACATAAACCCTGCAAGAGCCATTTCCACTCACTTCGTTCCTGCTGTGCTTGTATGAAACGTGCTGCTTCAAGCTCTCCTTCCTGCTGAACAGCTTTGCACATTCCTCACATTTAAACAGTTTGTCACCTGAGGGGATCAATCCAGATGAAAGGGAAGTAGTCAGTGATTGATAATAACCAACTCCAGGCAAGGCAGAGGAAACCAAAGCACAAGCAACTGCAAACAAACAGTCTAGTGATGAAAAATTTAGTAATTCAGGAGATGTAACCAGTGGATTTTAACCATTTCCAGCAACTTTGGTTTAGTTCCCCCACCCTTTTTCACTGATGATTTTTTCATTGAACTATTAGAATAGGACACAGACCCCTGGAACTGCAGATCACAGGTGGAAAAACACTCACCTGATATTTTACCCATATTACAACTATGTTACCCATGTGCCTGTGAAGGTGGGGGTGATATTTATGTATATATTTAAAGGCAATAAGAGCTTTGGAAAAAACACCACATCCTTGCCCTCATTTAAAAGATGATTCAAATTTTAAACAGTTTTAACTTCAATTTTGCACTGTTGTCTTCTCATGCTTTGGTCTGAAATATTAAAATAGTTTCCTAGAGAGACTTAAAGAAAGAAAAAAGCAAACCCAGCTCTCTTATAAATATCCCAATACCTAAAACAAGCCCTGCTGTTTAACTCAAAGGTGGAACCAAGACATAAAATCAATGCCCAGGCAAGGGAAAAGCCAACCCACCATGAGAACGGATGTGCCTGCTGAGGTTGCTGCTGTTCTGGAAGATCTTACTGCAGATGCTGCACTGATAGACCCTCTTGTGCTCCCCCAGCTGCTTTATCAGCTTCCGCCGAATCCCGTGTCTACTGGAGAGAATTAAACTTCTTTTGAGGGACATGGTGTTTTGGTGATGAGCAAACCTACTGGATTAGAGAGAAAGGCAGGGACTGAAAGCTATCCCACAGGTTGCAACAGAGTTCCAGCAGCTGGCAAAAGCCAGAGGAGTGTTCAAGTCAGCTCCTGGCAGGAGGGAGGGGGCCTGGATGGAGCTTCCCAGCTCCAGGGTGCTCCCCTGGCCACCCCCTGGAAGCTGCAGATGTCACTCACTCCAAATTTTCCTCACCCAGAACCACCAAGGCAATAATCAGCAGCAGAGATTCTCTTTGCAGGCCCCTCAGAGGAATAGAAAGGATCTGTTCTGCTCTGAAAACATCAGCACTATCTCAGCTTAGGAAGCTTGGCAGCCCCCACGTAAAAGCTGTATTTGGGCAGAGGGCAGCAGGGTGCCAAGCAGCACTGTGCCATTTCCCAGCACAACCACCTGCTGAAATGCCTTTTTCACAGCTCTGTGTCTGCTAGGGTCTTCAATATATACCATTACTAGCTAATTCATAAAAATTGAGTGCTCTGTTATACAAAAAGAAAATTCAAAAGGCCAATTTTACCAAGACAAAAGGACATAAAAAAATCTGAATTAATCATGTGATTCTTAAGAGCCTTCCTGAGGATCTGTTATATTCAAGTTTCCCCTCCTACTGCTCCAAATCTAGAGTATCACATGCAAAATCAACATGAAGTCATTCATGAGCTAAGATGAAAAGCAAGACTGAATAATAATAATAATGATTAACATATTCTGAAACAAAAAAATCTCTTTGCTTGTCTTATCACTAACATTCAATGGGAGTAAATTTCACCTTGCAGCTGCAAGAGGCTTTTGGAAACACACTGAATAAAAGCAGTAACATGATGAAAAAAGAAATTTTCATTTATGTTATGTTCCAAAATCCTACCAGTGTATAAGTGGCACTCAAAATCACCTCTTGAACAGCAGCAGCATCACACAATTTTATGCTGATAAAAAGAGCATCTGTGGGCCCAGAAGTTGAGCAGAACTGTTGCATGCTACATCATCTAAGCTACAACTAAGAGGAAATTCTGCATCCCAGAACACTTACTTTGTCACTGAGCTGATGCTGTTTGTGGTGCTGGGCATCTTTCCTAGAACCAGATCCATAATCCTCTCATCTGGAGCTGGAGGCAGGGCCACATCCTCTGGAGGGACCTCAGTGACAGCATCAGCCACACGTTCCACTGCACACACACCAAAGAAATAAATACAGCAGTAATATGGACAGCTGGAAGTAAAACTTCAAATTTGTTATAAGATGTGGCACAGGACAAATCAATTGTCCACAAACACATTCAAATAATCATAGACCAGTGTGGGTTGGAAGGGACTCTTAAAAATCTAATCCAACCCCCTGCCACGGGCAGGGACATCTCACCTTCTTCTAACTTCTTACCTTTCCAAGCCATTACTGAAGGGTCAGTTGACCAAGCATCATGAAATTTCCTATTAGAACATCTCTTCAAGGAAGGTAAAGCCCTTTCTAAACTAAACTTGAGGTAGAGAGAGAAAGATTTGTCCTCTTGAGGGTAAGGATGCTTCCTCTCCTTGCAATTCTCGTAACCACTACCCTGTGTTTCTCTGGGGCTCTGTACAAACCATGACAGAAGAATGCAGGTGACTGAGTGTGGGTGCTGCCTTCAAGGCACTCAGAAATAACTAACAAAACTTGTAAATTGGCAGCTTTAGTGATCTAACTAAAAACCTCCCTCTTGTCTCTGCTGCTTTTTTGACCTTTCTGTAAAGGCATCGTCACAGATGTACAAGCAGATATATTGCTTAGCATCTTCTAGATTTCTGTTTTACCTGCAGAATCTTTCTCTTCATCAATGATAAGAGGTGTTTCTACTTTTGTTGTTTTGGCTTTTCTTCCCCTCCTGGCCTTTCTCCTCGAGTCTGTGCTGGCACTGGCTGCATCACTTGCCACTGCTTGATCTGCTGGCACAGCCTCTGCTGCTTTCTCTGCTTTCTCAGCATCATTTTGGCTGCTTGGGGGGGCACATTTGGCTTGCTCCAGGTGACTCAGCAAGTGCTCTGGGTGGATAGGGAAAAACAGGAGAGTAAGGAAGAAATTATCCTTAAAATATTCAAATGGAACTAGCTGAAGCCCTTCTATCAGGTCCATTTCACTTTGCAGAGACTTCAAATTATTTCAAAAGCAGTCACAATACCTTCATAAATCAAAGCCTACAATTTATTCAAGAGTCCAAAGAACTGAATTTTTAAAGAGATTTGTTGATATCACAGTAAAAAGTTTGTGTTTCTAATAATGGGTATGTTTTTCCAAATGCCCAAGTTATTTACTGACCTAAGTCCCCTTTTCAAAAATTGATTCATCAAATGGCCAAAGTTCCAAAACAATTTTAAGTCCTTCTGAAAACTGCATAAAAAAAAGCTGCAAATGAAATGCAGAAAAGATATATGTACTTCATTGCCCTTACTAAATCTGTGCCTCAAATACCAGATGGACAATATCACCAAATATAACCTGGCATCACTGACCTTTACACTGCTCATGCAACTCCCTATCCTTGATTTTCCTGACAGTCACATCATCTTCTAGACCACAATTTTATTTCTTCTAGATTCAATATCACAATTATTTGTCCAGAGACTGAATGCTGCCATGGTCAAAACAACCAAAATATCCCTGTTCTACCTTCCCTAGTACTCCTTTCCTTAAAGGAATGGGAAATTTAAAACTTTTATCTTACTGCACCATGGATGGTGTGTGGCTTCACTGCTGTGCAAGAGCAGAATTCTGCTGATGGTCCTCACTGCTCTCACATGGATTTCTAGCACTTCCTACCTGTCAGCAGCTGGGGCTCTTGGAAAGCAGATGAACACACTTTACACGTCCACTGGTTGGGCTTTGCTTCTGCTGTTCCACTGCCTTCTGGAGTGTTCACTAAATCACAACAAGAAATACTGAAAAGCTTTGAAAATGGGAAGGTGGTAAACCCCTGTAGCTTTGTTTATCTTGCAGTACCTCCCTGAGTATCACAGGGTACAATTTAAGCAGCAAGAAGCCCCTGGGGGCAGCTGGGACTGTTACAGGATTCTCCAACATGAAGAGCTGAACTATAAGAAGATATAAATGATGCCAGGAGAGAATATCAGTGCCCCTGTAAAGTCCTGAGGGTTCCTTTATCACATCCTAAAGAGCTGTGTTCATAAAAGGCATGGAATAAAGCAATTTTTAGCACCTTTAAAACCAGAGCTACCAGTCTTCTTCTGGGTTAGCTGAGGACAGAGGCAGGAAAAACCTCCATGCTCTCTGTGAAGGGCATTGCAGAGTAAGAACATTTAGATTAATGGAAGTAAGGGTGACAACAATGAAAACTCGGGTTTGAGCAGTTTCATTAATTAGATGTGCTAGGAAATCACCATACTAATACTTTAATTAACACATCAACTCAAGAAAGATAAAGAAAATGAAGAAATTAGGGCAAAGATGAAACTGGAATAAAAAAAAAAATAAAATAGAGTTACTCTGTTCACAGTCCTTTGTATTTCAGTCCCTAGATGATATATTTGAATTGTCAAGAGGATCTGATAAACTTGGACGGATTCAGAGATTTTTTTGGCACAGAAAAAGCTGAATATCCCACAGTGTACAAGGCTCCTCCTGCAGAGGAGGAGGATGACACTGAAGTCAGGGTAAGTGAATGGCAGCACAGGGAATTCACATTGTGCCTCAGTTTCTGCCACAGATTTCCTGGATGGTTGTTACATGTCAGCTCATCTCTCTCTGCCTGAGGACTCCATCTGAACAGTAAAGTTCTTCCTTCTTTTCAGTGCTGGCTCTTAAATAAAGGATTCTCTGAGGCAGAGGCTGTTCCCTGCTACAAGATACATTCAACACTCTGCACTACAAAGGTGTGATCTCATCCATGCTGCAGTAAGTAAATTATTAAGAAATGATTTGGCAAAACAGCAACAAAAATTCCTTCTTCACAGGCTACATAAAGAACTTCTTGAGGGCTCTGTCCAGAAGGACAAAAGCAGCAAACCAAGATTCTGTGTAAGCTAACTGTGCCTGACTCTGCACTTCCCTTGCTCCTGGTTTGTCAGGAAGAGTCAGGTCCTTTTTAAGTTCCCACCTCCTCAGGCTTCCAGGGCAGCTGCAGGGCAACCTGGCTAACCTGGAACCACAGATCTGACAGCTGGCAACTGCTTGGTATGACTTGAGGCAAACAGAATCCAAAGAAAAAAAATTTGTTTTGGAAACACCAAAAGACTACATCAGTGGGAACACCTCAGGGTTCCGAAAATATAAGAGGCAGCATTTTGTTTCTACTGAAGTTGGACTTTAAGGCAGTAGGGTGAAGGAGGTAGATGGGGCTGCTCCAGTTCATCATTTTACCTCTGGAAAAACCAGTATTGCCAAACTGGAAGACAACTCCCCAGTCACCTTCACATGTTAGCTGTGACAGAACCCAAGATGACAAATGGATCCTCTGATCAATTGCTCTGTACACGTCTGCAACAACTCCCCTCCTTTCCTCCTGGCTACTTTTACTATTAATAAGCAAATTTAGGAAAATAACCTCTCAAAGAGCAGATCTAGAATGGTTTTCCTTTGATCTTGTGTACTCTGAGTGTACTTCTTGAAATCTGTGTTAAGTGGGTTCTTAATTTCACTGCTTCATTTTACAGAGACTGGGGAGGGGGAACTGCTTTGTAATGAATCCTTGGGACAGAGCTCCTATGACACTACCAGGTATTTCCTCAGCCATTTGTTCTTTGCCAAGAGGATATGTACTGCTTGTAAGTTTATTTAAATTTGAGTTTCTGTAATTTAGAACAGTCTGAACTCTAATAGTGGCATATACTGTGGTATTATTGTAATTTGGGGATGGCCAGTGTTCTTGTCATTTCCAAACATTTGAAAGGTTTTCTTCTAAGACTTGGCCTGATCAATTAATTTGTAATTTGAATTACTACACTTTGAATAGGCAGAATGAAGATTTTCTTGGGGACTGCCCCTACCCCAACACTAACAACTTCCAAAGTCAGGAGCACTTGTTGTTTTCATGAAAATAATCTGCTTAAAAGCTTATTGGCCCCTCTGTCACTTTTTAACCTGTGTATCCACTTTAAGCATTGTGGCCATGAAAATTAAAAGAAGAACTCAAGCTTTCAAATCCTCTCTAAATTAGTATTTGCCAGAAGTTATACATCCATAATACATGTGTAGGAGTGTTACACCTAACATCTCTGCAGACCTGTATCTGTTCTCCATCTCATTTAAGAGCACTGTAGTTTTGCATACCTGCTGGATCAGCTGCTGGTATGCTGGATCTCTTGGTTTTTTTATGGGGTAAGACAGCAGATGAAGGTTTTGGAGAGACGTTATTATCCCCTTCTTTATCAGATTCCATTGCTACCAAGGATGTATCTGTGAAGAGGAAAGAGTTCATCTTCTTTACTGCCCAGACCCTTTGACTCTTGCTCTGTGCTGAGGGCAGTAAACACAATCAGAATGTTTTATTCTGTAACAGGCCTGCAAATAACATCCCCATGTAAAATTTCAACCAGGGCATTCTTATACCTGAATTTCACCCACTGTGCCTTAAATATTCTGTGAAGTGCTGAACAGAGAGAGCAGGGCATACTTCAACAGTATTTTTAAATACCCATAACCCCATAAAAATACATGAACAGGTTAAACTAAAGAGGGAAAAGATTAAACCTCTCCGTTAATACCAACTGGAAACATTTCAGAGTTCAGAAACATGTCGACTGCACTGATTCAGCTGTAGCACTCTGCTTAGGATAAAGGGCAGCCATAAAGCTGACACTGGTGGCAATGGCCTCTCCCCAAATTTGTCACCACAAATTACACCCAGCAGAGCAGTTGTAACATCCAGGGAGTCTCCCAGCTCAAGAGCAGGAAGAAAACGCCCTTGCAATGCTAAAGGATCTTGCCTTTCAGCTGTAGAAATGGAAAAGTAGGAGAAAACAAAGGGAAAAACACTGGAACTTGTGGCAATTCTAATTCAGATTCTAAAAGATCTGCTTCCTTTCTTTCCAAAGCACAGCCATGTGGATCTTACTCTAGTGGGTCCCATGTGAAGCTGCTTAAGACAAATCTGGCATTTTAGAACTGTGGAACAGTTCTGTACAAAACCAAACCATTTTCACTGCAACTGAAGAACAGCTTTTTTAGCAAATCTGCACACAGATTTCTCTGATAATTGAGCTCCTTTGCTGTTCTGCCCAGAAATGCTTTTGATACAGCCACCAAATCTTTAGTTAAGGACTATTTATCAGGTTTGTCCACTCTGAAGAGGCTGAATCACTAACTAGGCCACCTGTTTTAAAAAACCTGCCTGTATCATGGTGAAGAATTTACACTTTCTTCTCACAGGGCACCCACATGTGCAGGCTGGCCTGACTCTGCAGGATAAGAGCCTACTGGACAAACAGCACTGTCAACTCCAACAGCCAGGGACTGTCAGTCCCTGCCAGCACTGGGCCCTTAGGAAGGAAGAAAGGCCCCCACACATACCATTGGCAACACTAGTGACCTGCTTCAGCACTGGCTTTTCCATTTTTTTGGCGTAAAAAGCTGCATACCACACTCGCAGCTCAGTTCCTGGGGGGATGTCCTGGCAGGTGGTGAAGTAAATGTCATTGTCATGCTGGAAGGCAGTTAAGTTTTGATGCTCATACTCAGTGGCTGGGCGCACCATCATCATCCAATTGCAGTCATCTTCGTTTGTGGTGTCAAAATACACCAGGGGACCTTCCTTCTGGAACACCTGCCAAGGAAAATGTGCACAGAATAAAAACTCTGAGCAGTGATACAAAGTTAAGGGAAAAAAAAAAATATTTTCTGCTTTTACAGTGGTTTCTTTTCAATGGACATCAGGGACGAAGCAAGCCTCAAGTCTTGCATCCTTCACTTAGTCACACCTTCAGATGAGACAGACAACCAGAAGCAAGATGGGAACAGACTGAACAAAATCATCCCAAGAATTCTTGCTGTAGCCACTATTTTTTTCCCCAAAAATTACTGCATACATAAGTGGAAGGGTATCCAAACAGCCATCAGCCCAAAGCACATTTCTAAATCTTTACTTCTGAGTTAGGTATTAGTGGAAACAAAGACTGAATTCCATTCTTAATGTGGCATTTCTCCTACCAAAACTTGTCAAGAGAGGAATAAAACAACTGCATGACAGGGAAGAGCCACACTTATTCTGCATGTTCCATAAACCTAATGCATATGTGGCTCATTAGGGAAATTCAATCAAATTGAAGAGACTCATTAAAATAACTGAGCTTCTAGTTTGGTTCTGCTGTTTGTTCCTTGCCCAGAGAATGTTTGTTTAGCTCATCTCTTACAGGGCACACCTAAAAGATATTCCAAATAATCCCCCTTCACATATCTTTGTTTCCATAGTGTTAGACAGCACTAATTCATCACAGGGAAAACTGACTCCTTCCTATTTATTGCTTTACAAATTGTGTGTTTTACCTTCAGGGGAAAAATTGATTCTTTCTCCAGCTTGAGAACTCTCTTGGATTCAAAGGGGCCAAACTGGGTACGTTTCACCAGCTGAGTCAGAGCAAACACACCCTCAGTCCCATCCTCCAGTTGTCTTATCTCCAAATTAGAAGGCAGAGATGATCTAAAAATTTTAAGAGAGAATTGAGAAAAAATAAATAAATCACAGAACTAATTAGGTTGGAAAAGACTTCCAAGATCATCAAGTTCAACCTTTGGCTGAACACCACCTCGCCCAGTAATCGTTATGCACTGCAGGAGCCCATGGAAGAAAGAAGTCAGCATTAAACACAAGTGTTTCTGTGTTCCTAGCCTCTCTCTTTTCCCAAACAAGTTTCATGAAGAAGAACTACATGTAGTAAATACTGTTACTAAATATATTACACAGAGAACATCTCCCCAAAATTTTACATGACTGACCCCACCGTATTGGTTTTACAGACCAAATGCAATTCTGGTTTTTTAGGTCTGTGCTAATAGATGAAAAGCTAAAAACAGTCAGACAGGCTACTGACTATCCTGTAGAGGTTGACAGTGGCAGAACTGCTTTACTGCCTAGATAAAGAGAAATACAAAAAACAGGCAATCATAGTAATAGCAAAATAAAAATACTTTTTTGTTTGAAATAGACAATAAGCAGCGTTAGAGAAGTTCAGGAGATGTTTCTCAACACTTCTAACCATAAAGCATCCATTTTATCTTTTCAGTAAGACAGAGGGAACAACAAACATGGTTAAGCAAGCAGACTGTTTTTAAAAGATTCATATCCAGCTTGTGGTTAAACTTGCCCTCAGCCTCAGATAACTCACTTTCAGCTACTGTTCCCCACATTATAAAGGCTGCAACTAAATTTCTTCTTTTCTTATCTTACCTGATTTCAGCTGAAAACTCTTCAGGAGAATAAATACATTTATCTGTAAAGAAGTCAATTTTAAGCTCTGCCTTAAAGTCTATGGTCCAGCAGCCCACACTTCCACTAGGGAAAACTTAGCATTTGCATATTAAAAGGAGACTGAAAACCAGTGCATGCACCATATTTGCAAACATTCCCAGCTGGAACATCTGGACCTTAAAGTGTAAGTTAAAAAAATAGCAAAAAGGTAGGAAATAGTAGTTTGTCATTAAATGTGTGCAGTACAAACTAGAGACTTACTGCACTGCCCATTTTTTATTTACAGTAAAAGCACCTCCCTCACCAGCTTTGATTATTCCAATAATTATTTTTAAATTTTTAAATTACCCTCAAGCACCTGTAGTGTCAGAGCTGTTAACCATTAACAGCTGCTGGAGGGGATCATCCAGGGCAGGTTTCCAGGCACAGGAAGGCAGTGGAACTGCAGGGAAATTCCTTTTCTGGGAAGGCCCAGAAAAGCAGGGACACTCCTGCACAGGTGCAGCCACTGTACTCATGGGACACCAAGAGCACCCTGCCCTGGCCAAGGGGCTGTGGCACCCACGTGGCAGATCCAGCACATCAGCATTTGTTACAGAATGATGCTGGGAGTACACAGCATGGCCTACACAGCCAGGATGTGCCAGACTTGCTGCCCACGTGCCTGTGACTTCCCAAGAAGAAATACAGAAGGCCTGCACACATTATGTAACATATGAAGGCATCTGAACACTTCTCTTTTTGGATCTGTACTACACCTTCACAATGGCTGGTTCTTTTCCTTAGCCTTACATTCTACACCTTAATATGAATTTTGCTGACAGTGCCTGATTGTCTTTCCCTGTAAAAATCATTAGTCAGTGTTGTTTTCTCCCAACTAGACTGAGTCTATTTGTTTCTTTTGGCAAACATGAGTGTTTCTGCTGCACTGTCACAGATTTGCTGACAGAACTATTACCCCTAATCATTTACAAAGACCCACAATAATGAGAACAACTTGTTTTGCTTCTAAGTGGAGGAATGAGAGAGTTCATACACATGAATGAGAAATCCTCACACACTGCTCTGCAATGAATCCGATGTATCTAAGGGGGATAAAATTGGCAGGTACTCAACCACGACAGAAGTCATCACCCCATCTGGTACCACCTGACTTCTTGCCAGAAACCTCAGCAAAGAAAACTAGTCCTGATGAGCAGCAAGTTATTTTTTTTGGCTTCAATTCAGCGCAGCACTTAAGTGTGTGCATCAATTTTTCTATTTAATCAAGGCCATGTGCTTTCCATAGATTTCTGTCATCCTCTGGGACTTCAGTTTCCAGCTTTCAGCGTGACATCCACTGAACAGCAAATATGCTTTAAAGGACTAGCATGGACATTGTGTTAGTCAGGATTAACACAAACATTTCTTACCTTGCCCTGCTCAACACAAAGGAGTCTTTGACTGTCACCACTGGGCCCAGCTCAGGACACTCTGAATCATGGTACTGCCCACAGTCCTCGCACCCTGCAAGGAACCAGACAGAAAAGGTTGGTGGAAAACACTTCTATAAGATAGTTTCCTCCCTCTTTCAAGAGAAAACCAGATACAAAATACAAAATGCAAAATACATAGGTAGAGGGGCAAGTGTTTATTTATATTGCTTAAAAGAACATGAATAATTGAACACCGAGTTGATAGCTAGCACCTGCGTAGGTGAGATAACACACACTGTGATCAGTACCATCAGAGGACAATTGTATAAATCCTCTCTCAAAGAAAATAAATGCCTTACACCCACAGTAAATATTCTGCTTCAAGATAGCATTGTTCTTCAGATAAAGTGCTGCAACACGTAGCAGCTAAAGAAAACGACATCACTGCCTTTCCCAGGAGCTGGGCTGTTATGAACAGCTTGGGTATTGTGGTGCTTCCAGTGACAGGAGGCACAAACCCAGAACCAGCAGCAGAAGTGGCACAGGGCTCAGCAGGGCACCAGCATGTCCTGGGAGCCCAGATCTGCCTGGCCACACACACTTCTCACCCCCAGGGCAGGACAGAGAGCTCCCAGGTACCTCCTGCTGCCCTCCCAGACAAGTCAGCTGCCTGCACAACACACACTGGCCAACTAATTCACTGTCAGCTTAGCTAAATTAACTTTTAGCTTAAGTGGCTGTAAATTACCCAGAACTGAGTGGTTCCTAAGAAACAATTTTCAGACGAGGATAATTTGAGGCTTTCTAAAATAAGCAAACTTAACAGGATTCCAAATGCTTATACAGTGCTTCACTGTGAAAAAAATAGCTGTCAAACTGCCCTGCCTGGTCAGCTGCTGACACAGCTTCAGGAGAGATCATCACACAGGAGTTATATTGCTGTGGGGCCTTTTACATCTGAGCTCCAAACTTACAAGTGCAACTCAGAAACCCCAGAAAGTGTCAAGTAGAGGGTTGTTACACCTTTTTTTTTGGGAAGACATGACAAATGCCATGTCATTCCAAGGTATATCCCCTCTGGCAAAGCTACTCTGTGCTCCTAACTAGAAGCCTCTCTCCCCACCAGGTTTTCATCCCAGTGAACAAAAGGACTTCTAAAACAAGGGATTTCAAACTGCTTCACATTTCTTCTGGCAACAAAACCAGCTTAGCAGTGAAAAAATACATTTATTTGACGAACAGCATTTCTGGCTGGTGCAACCCCCAAGCCTGGTCACTGCCTCCTGTCGAGCTGTTTTTGCTGGTTTCTGGTGAGCCAAGGAATGAAACAACCAGCTCTTCACATGATTTTTCAGCAGAAGGGATTTCCCAGCCTGGCTTGCTGTACAACACCACAGAGTTACTGTACCAGAGGAAAAGATCAATGGCCAAGTGCTACTCACAGAGCACCAGCACCAAAGCTCAGCCTACAGCTCTCCTGTTTACTGTTCCACCATTCCCCTGCTGCTCCAGGTGTGCCTGTAGCCCAGGCTGGCCTTAGTATTACTGAAATAATCTGGGCTAAAAGCAGATTTCCCAAACCAGAGAGGGTGATGGAGCCACAGAGGAATGTGTAAACTGGACTGCTGAAAAGAAATGGACTGTCATCCACAAAGGGTTGTCATAAGCAAGAGGACAGGAAGGAATAGCCTGAGTAACAGCTTCTCCAACAGGCTTTGCTGTCCAAAGGAAAAAGCACTTTGTCATTTTCCTTATCTCTTGACTGCATCAAGGTACTCCTCACTTCTGCAAAGATAAGCCTCTGAAAGGTGCAGAGAGCACTGCCCACAACTACAGGCAGGAATAAGGCACACATTCCTCTCACTCCTTTGCAGGGGAACATGACAATGACATTGTGTGGCACAGCTCAATATCCAAGGAATCCCCTACCGCAGCCATCCCCAAAGCTGTTACACTTGCCAATGTGACACTTTCAAGAGAGAAACACAGGAGAAACACAAAAACAAGCATGGGAATAACCATAAAATACCCCAGGGAGACTACATTCACACACTTAATAAAAAAAAATAAATTCCAAAATTCTCTTGTCTATGAAATACATATTCAAGGATGTTTATTATTGGAAGTGCAGCATGTCATTTATAGCAGCTCACTTTTTTGGAACATAAGCAGTCCCCATATCCCATGGGAAAAACTAATTGCAGAGAGCACAAGAAAAAGCTCAAGATATTCAGTGACCACAACCCCCACTGGAAGGGAGAAAAGCATGTTGCTTTATACCTTCTATCAAATTAGGAGTGGCATCACATTCCCATTCTTTCTGCTGTCCACCAGAATCTTTTTATGAAGGGGAAAATAAGGTAACCACTATTGGTATCTGCATCTCAGTAAAAATGCAAACTGTCAACACTATTTTTGAAGGAATAGGGTAGAAGGAGAAAATTGAACTTTCTGATAGCTGCCATAAATGCAGCTGTGGAACTATCACAGGTAAAATACTGTGGATCCAAAAACCAAGGATGTGCTCCATTCTGCTCCACCCTGTCTGGACCCAGAATATCTGGGCCCTCTCTGCTCACACCAGGACCATACATCCCTTAACTCTTTTCCACAGTGACACCAGGTCCTGCATGTCCAGGCTGGAGACAAAAGAGAGGATTAATGTGAGACCCAAGCCCACCAGCCAAGCTCCAGCAAGGGTGGGACACTGCTCAGCCTGGGCACAGCTCTGCTGCAGCCTCTCCTCACCACCACCAAGCAGGGGCCAGGATCCCAGTCACAGAGCCCAGCCTGGCACTCAGGGTTACACACAGGGCACAGCAAGAAGCACAGTGAATGCCACAAGTGACACCTGCCAGGGCAGCTGGTGCATCCTAAACTGGGCTTGTTCTGAAAGAATTAAGAGTCTGCCTGCCGCTGCTGTGGAGGTGCAGATCCCCAAGTCAGGCCAGAGGTCAGAGTTATCCCCAGACACTCCTGGCTGCTAGAGCTGGCTGTATAAACAAAGGGCTTACATGAGTGTTAGGCCTTCAATCTCACTCACTTCAGCCATGAAAAAGCTGTGCTGCTAACTCACGTTCAGAGGTTTCATTGTGTGTCTGCCAACAGTGTCAGAAAGTGTATGCTTAAATTACACAGCCTCCTCTCTACTCATCCATTAGCTGTTTGAGCCTTCTTTACATAAAGCAGTTTTTCTAAATAAAATCTTAAGTCTGGTTTAGGCTTTAATTTGAAGCATTCTGAGTAGACAAGTCACACACAGTGAGAGTTAGATCCTTTTCCTAATACTTACAAATAAACACAATCTCCTCGGTGCCATCTTCAGCCATTTTCTTAAACCTGCCAAAATACAAAAGACAAAGTTAGTTCTGAATTGACTTTTACTTTCTGTCTCATACAAACATCCCTTTGTGAAGTAATGATGCTGACTGACCCAGAGTCCACCCAAACACATTAATGTCCCTGCAGGAGTATCAATGGAAAAATAAAGAAATTAAAGTTGCTATAAAGCCCCAGAGACTGCTGTATTATTACACATGTTGCAGACATCACTACCAAGGAAGCTTCAATGTCTGTGGGTTCTCAGACACTTCTCTGTGAGGAAATGCTGTCTCCTGCTGTTCCCCATCTCTGACAAACTTCCAGCCATCCCTACAAAAAGCTCCTGTGGAGCCTCAGAACATGCAGGACCAGAGGACAATCCAGGTCAGCAGCAACCACTGCAGGAAGGAGGCCCAGTGCAATATTTTATTAAACTGTATCTTTTCCAGAGGTAAAGGTATAATGTGGTACTGAGCACCAGAAAACCTGGGAAAATAAAATCCTGCCTCTGTCACTGGCCTTCCATGAAATGGTAACTGACCAATTTGATTTCACAGTTAAATAAGGTTAATCTATATTCACTTCATTAGTGTCAGTCTGTATTAAAAACTTGCATGAACGCTATTTGCTCTCAACAATTAAATTATGGTTGGCAAAAAGTCTGATTAAGTATGGCTAAGCCCACAACACAAGCAAGACCTAGAAGATAGTTTTCCCTTTTCTATCCAAAAAATGGTCTCCTCCTCAAATAAGCAATTTTCCCAATGCCCCAGAAGAGAGGCAAAGCAACACAAAGATCATGACCCAAGTCTGAGAGAGGAGGCTGCAAAACAGCAAGTGTATTGGCCAAGAAGAGGACAGGAAGGACTAAGAGCCTGAATCTGTGAGAGGGAAACATGACACACTAAACTCACAGAGCCCTGTTTGAAAATAGATAAAGCATTTGCTACTACAGCAACAAAAGCCAAGCCAGAAATGTGGGAGCACAGCCACTACTCAGGATCAGGACTCTTCAAACACTGCCCTTCCCAACTCCACCTGTCAACAGCAGGATCCCTCCCTAATATTGCTCCAAGGGATGAACACTCCCCATCCGTGGCACAAGCTGAGCCTTTCTTGGCTGCAGCTTTTGGGGACTAAGCTCAAATAACAGATCAAAAAAGCTCTTTTTTTGTTTCTTTTTTTTGTCTTTTTTTTTCTCAGAACAAAAAAAATTTATACGAAAGTCCAATGCTGAGCACAAACAGCAATTCAGGAAATTTCCTCAAAAGCAACAGGTATTTAGGGGAGTCCAGGCACAATGCTGCAAAACAAGTGGCCTAAGTTGATGTCAAAAATGGTTTGGTTTGCCTTTTAACCAATACTTTTTTTGGATGCTTTGCACTATTTCAAGAGGGGTATGCCCAGCTATTTTTAGATAGTTTGTGTCCTGACAAGACTTTAATCCTAAATACTGCTGAATTAACAAATAACAGCCTTGGTCAATGGTTCAGGGGTGCAGTGCAGCCACACCACCAAAGGCATTCACCCTCCAGGACGCTGCTGTGTCGCATCCTTGGCAAACAGCAGACTGGGGACAAGTGACATTACAGGAGCAGCAGCTCCGTGTCAGATGAGAATAGCAACAAAGGGGCGGAGAAATCATCAGCGTTCTTCAAGGTGATGGGGAGGAAGCGTGAAGAGCCCTCACAGGTGCCTCTCGCAGCCTCAGCGATCTGCATTAGCGCAGTTCCATCTCTGCAGCAAGGACTTTCCGTGTTCTGCACATCACAGCACTCCTGATCCATCGGCACCCCTCGCTCCCAAACAAACACCGGGACCTGCTTTACAATTCTGATTTACACCCTCCTCACCCATGCGCTTTAAAAACTCCTCCTCCCCGATCTCAGCTGCACATCCCAGGAGTTTGTGAAATAAACGACACGATGCCAGCTGGTAAACAGAGTCACGATGTGCCACTCACATGATGGCACTGAAGACAGGCTTCAGAATTGTTTTTGCCCTCATCTGCTGTTGCTATGGGCCACGTCTGATTTTTTATTTTTTTTTTTCTTTTCAAACATTTGTAACAGAAAAATACTCCATATAGTCAACTCATCCCACTGCTCCTAATTCTGTTCTTGTCTTGCAGGAATGATCAAAGCTTCCAGGTATTTTTTTTCCATAAAACAGCGAGTAATCATTAGCGGTCAATAATCAGAAGAAAAGCCACACACAGGAAATTAGACCAGGTACAAAGCCTAATTCTGATGGCAGTAAAAGAGCATAAATCATTTTTTTTTGGCTTGTATAATTAGATGGGTGATTTTTTTGCCCAAGTGTAGAACCACACAAAAATGCACAAAAATTCTGGCTACAACACAGGCCTCTGAGCATATCTGGAACTTGAGGGGAACACAAATGATGACACTGAGGAGCTGCAGCATCACAGGTACCTGCTTGCAGCCCATGATGGGCAAAGATACTGTCAGGGAACCACGTGAGCTGTAAAAATTTAAGAACAGCTGTAAAATCACATTTTCCCCTTATAAACTCCCGATGACAAAAATCAGGCTCAAGTGCTAAGTTGAGCCATTTTGATCTTGCTAATGGGTTTTTTAAAAAGTAGGTCAGAAAAATTAAAAGAATGCCTGAAAATCTGCACTCGAACTTAATGATCAACAAGGCAGAATTAAAGTTACCCTTTCTTCAACCTGAGAATGGGTTTCTATGAGTGTGAATAACTTGAGAACACAAGCAGATGGGTGCTGCACTTATGTATGTGGAAGGATACGCTAAAAACCCAGTTTTCCTCATGATGTAGTAGAACTTGTTGTGCTACCACTCAAAAGAATTGCAGAACAAACTACGGTGAGGCCTCATATTTCTTTTAAAAAGAAGGCTATTCTATCAATTATTTTTGAGGAGGGAGACGATTTCTAGGCCAGTCAGGGGGGCATGGGGAAACACAGCAGCTGGCGGGGTCTGTGCCACCTGCCCTTCCCAGCACTTCCCGCGACCGCGTGAAAAAACTACACGCAAAGTTTAATGGCCCTGAGCAGAGAACGAGCGTACTGCAGAAAATTTCACGTGTGCGAAGCCCCGCAGACCGCGGCTCTCCTCCTTTTGTCTCCTCGGGCGCCCACCGCACCCTCTCCCAGGGCACACGCCGGGGCAGGGCGGCATCCCCACACCTCCCTCCTCCTCCTCCTCCCTCTCCATCACGCCCTCGCACCTTGGAGCTCCCACCCCCCTCCATCCCCAACCCCCTGCGGCCAAGCCCCGGCGCTCCCCGCTCCCGGCCCCGCATCCCCGTGGCCGCGACGGCTCCGTGCCCTGCCCGGCCGAGCCCGCGGGGATCGCCCCGCGCCCGCCCCTCAGGGACCGCGCCGCCGCCGCCGCCCGGAGCCCGTCGGGGCCCGGGATCCGGGAGCGGCTCCGCCGGGTTTTGCCTCGGACCCGCCTCGCCCCCTTCGCTACCGCCCTCCCGGGCGCTGTAACAAAGAACAGGCGGCCTGGAGGAGGCGGCGGCGGCGGAGGAGGAGGAGGAGGCGGCGGGGCCGCAGCCGCCGCCCCGGGAGCGCTCGGAGCGGCCGCCGCGCCCGCCCCGGCCCCGCCGCGCGTCCCGGGGAGCGGCGGGAGGAGCCGCGGCGGGGCGGGCGCGGGGGGTCCCGGGCGGGGGTGGCGGGGAGGGCGCGAGGTGCGGCGGGAGGAGCGCGGGGAGCCGGCGTTACCTGCCCTGGGAATGGCCAGACCCGGATCGGATCCGCGCTCCGGGTTCCGATCCGCTCCGGAAACCACGCGCCAGCGGAAGCCGGCGCGGGCGGGCGCGGAGCAGGGCGGGAAGTGTAGTGCGGCGGGGCCGGCCCCGGCCCTGACCCCCGCCGCGTCCCCGCCTCACAGCCCCGCCGCCCGGGGTGCCGCCACCCGGCTCCCCTCCCGGGCGGGCCCCACGCCTGAGCCCCCGGAGGCCGTGGCGGCGGCTCCGGGCCGGGCTGGAGGCGGGCGGTGGCCGCGCTGAAGGCGGCCGAGCACCCGCGTGGCTCCCGCCGGGTTTCCCGTCTGCTCCCGGGCAGTGCCGGCCGCGGGGGAAGGCGGCCCGGAGCGAGCTGGCGCAAGGGTTGGCAGAAACAGAGTCACAGGGTGGGTTAAGTTGGAAAAGACCTCCAGGATCATCCAGTCCAAGCTGTGAGCCAGCAGCACCTTGTCCATCAGACCGCGGCACTGAGTGCCACGTCCAGCGTTTCCTGAAACACGCCCAGGCGTGGGGACTCCACCACGTCCCTGAGCAGCCCGTTCAATGTTTAATAATCACATCACTGAAGAAATTCTTCCTAATGTCCGACCTGGCCCCCACCCTGGCGCGGCTTAGGTCATTTCCCCTCGCCCTGTCCCTTGTTCCCTGGGGGCAGAGCCCGATCCCCACCTGGCTGTGCCCTCCTGTCAGGGAGTTGTAAGGAGCAGGAACATCACTCCTGAGCTTCCTTTTCTGCAGGCTAAACACCCCAGATCCCTCAGTCGCTCCTCAGAGGTCTTCTGCTCCAGATCCTTCCCCAGCTATGTTGCCTTTCTCCAGACAAAAGCCACATCAGGCACTCAGTGGGCTTTTGGCCCAAGCCCTGGCCATGTACAGAAGCACCTGAGCCTCCTTATCCAAGCCAAACTGAGGTTCAGAGCTCCAGGATGAGAGGACATAGTCTCAAGTTGCACCAGGAGAGGTTCAGGTTGGACATTAGGAGGAATTTCTTCACATAAAGGTGATCAGACGTTGTCAGGGGCTGCCCAGGGAGGTGTTGGAATGTCCATCCCTGGAGGTGTCCAATGCCTGGACGTGGCACTCAGTGCTCTGGGCTGGGTGACAAGGTGGGGATTGGGCAAGGGTTGGACTCAATCACCTTGGAGGTCATTTCCAATCTAAATGATTCTATGGTTCCTAAATCTCACATTCTGGCATTACCAGGATCTATCAGCACCCAGCCCTGCTGTGCCTGCCAGCACAGTCATTTAGAGGGGGTTAAATCTTCAGGTTATTCCACCACTCCAGGCAGTGACCAGGGTAAGAAGCACACAGGCTTTTTGTATTCAAGCAAGATGCCCCATTATTTTGCTCTGCTGAGAAGTGTTGCCTGCAGTGGAGTCCCCCCAAAGCCTTATGCAGTGCTCCCTGCCACCACGGTGTGACAGGTCAGCCTTCACAGGCAGAACACCCTTGGACATCAAAAGGTGGTGGGAAGCTAGCACCAGCTCTGTTTTCCCCAGGGAATGTGCTCCTCCCACATCTGGCTACATCTTTAACAGCTGGACACAGCCAGGGCCTTTCTCAGTTGTCACCCATCCCACAAACCCAAGTACCAGTTTCAAAAGAGACACATAGAGAGCATTCTCAGCATGGGTCAGGCTGGAAGGGACCACAGTGTGTCACCAGGTCACATCTCCCATCCCAGAGCACACAGCACAGGGTTGTGTCCAGATGGTTCTGGAGTAACTCCAGCAAGGGAGACTCCACAGCCTCTCTGGACAATCTGTTCAGGCCTTGGTCACTGCACAGGGAAGTTCTGCCTCATGTTCAGGTGGAATTCCTGTGCATCAGTTTCTGCCTGTTCCTCTCACCTTGGGGCAGAGCCTGGATCCATCCTCAGGGCATTCCCCCTTTAGCTATTTATAGCTAATTTATAAATAAATTTATATTAATGAGGTCCCCTCTCAGGTGTCTCTTCTTTAGACTGACCAGCCCCAGCTCCCTCAGCCTTTCCTCATAGCAGAGATGCTCCAGGCCCTTATTTTGTCACCCTCTGCTGGCCCTGCTCCCATCCCTGCTGTGCTGAGGATCCAAGGCTGGACACAGCAGCCCAGAGGTGCCTCCAGGGCTGGGCACAGGGGCAGGATCCTCTCCCTGACCTGCCAAAAATGCTCATCACGATGCCCCCCAGGGCACCGTGGCCATAACTGTGACTGTCTTGTCAGGTGCTTGGGGAAACTGAAACAAGGCAGCATTTGAATTTTCAAAATATTGTACTTGGCAAAACAGTGTTAATTTCAGGATTAACAGAACCATTTCTTCTTTCAAAATGACTCACCAGTTTTAAATTACTACAGGAGTAGTAACTGGAGTTTTTTTAAGCATCTAACTGCATGTACAAATCATTTGCTTTTTCAAGGACTGAAGCTGACTGGTAGTTTTTGTATAGTCTGCTTTGTTTTGCTTTATGGTATTTAAACTTTAAATTTGCTCCATGCTCACATGGATTTCTGCCTGGTTTTCTCCAGCATCCAGCAAACCAGAGCTGTTTATCCTACTTGCAAGTGCATTCACTTTTTCAAAATAAGTATAAATTAATTCAGTATAGTTATCTGTACATTTACAATGCATGTGAATCTGGATCCTGCAGCTCCAAAATGATTTTTTTCAGCATTAACCTCAGACTATGAAATTGTACCTTATGCCAGGCTTGCCTGGGTAGAGAGATGAAAAATTGAAGATCCTTTATATTTATTAAGAATGATGAACTGGAGGGAAGAGTTTGGTGCCACACTTGGAGCTACATCCATTCCTGCTCTCCCTCTGATAGGTCTTGTCACTTTTGCTAATGCACAGGACTGGCATCATACAAGGTAAAAAAACTCACCACAGATTAGAGCAGGAAGGATGAAGGTTTGTTAATAAGAGACTATCAGTAAACTTGAGCTAAGCACTTAAATAATATTAAACAAACAGGCATGTAAATATAGGCCGTAACTCCCAGTAAGGGAATGTAACATTTCCTTGTAAAAGAGGGTACAGCCCTCAGTTTTGGCAGGAAAATAGAAACATTATTGTGGCTATTTTCACATGAATGCCTTTTATTTATTTTGTTGGGTGTTTTGTTGTGGTGGTTTTAATGTTGGGGTTGAGTTTTTTCCCCTCAGTCTGCTTTGTGGCAGAACTGATTTATAACATAACCCTTTCAATAAAATCATCACAACAGAACCTAATTCCCAAGCTGTGCTCATTCCAGTACTGGTGTCTTCCATATAGGATCCAGGCCCTAACACTCTTCTCCTTTTGCCCCCTAATTCAGGATATTACGACATAACTGAGAGAAAAAAATACTGAGTAACCACAGTGAGCTCCACAATTCCTTCTGGCACTGGATTTCCTACCCAATCTGTGTTTCAGGTGATTTCTCAAGCAACAAGGGGCTGCCTGATAGGCTGGGGTTATCAGGAAAGAACTCTGCCCCTGAACAAACAGGTAAATGGTCTGTGTTAAGCAACAGGTCAAATTAGTGAAGGAGAGCAGAAAACCATCTGTTACACCCAGGTATGTAGGACAGCACACCACACAGAGACAATTGGCTTTTATTGTATGTACAGCAGGAGTTAACTTCTTTAAAAAAATCCTCTTAGGTCTTTGTAGTGATATAATAAATCTGTACATCATAGATACCATAATTGCACCAACTGGAGTTTATGTATGCACAGGAAGAAAAACACACCACAGAAGAAGTGACTATGACAGTTGATGCTAGGAAAAACAAAAAAAAAAAGTTTTACCCCACCTGGAATAATACAGAGCATAACACATCATTGGGAAATACAGAGTTATTGTACTGGAAAGACCTCAGATCACCCTTCCCAGCTATTTTCACACCACGCCAGCACCTTGCATAGTAGCAGTTTGGATATCCTGAGTGAAGTGGTATTATTCACCCTTAACTTAAAGTAATCACCCTTGTTATATAATTAATCTGGAGTTGTTTGTCACCAAGGCTGAGGCTTAGCAATGTGCAGAAGCATATGCTGACTTTAAACACATGAATAAATCCACTTAGGTCCTGTGGAGGTCAGAGCATGAGGTCAGCTGTTCCCACTCACAACAGGAATGTCTTAGCCTGGAGCTATGGCACAGTTAATTCTATAAGCACTTGTCTCAAACCTCAGCTCTCCAAACCAAAGCCTGCAATAAACTCAACTGAAAAATCCAGGCAACTCTCACCATGCTCTGTGTAACACCCAGAGCTCCCAGACCTAAAAAAGGTGTTAAAACAAGAGCAAGATTCTTATTTTGTTTCCCCATCCACATTTGGTAGCATTTAATGCTTTCAACTTTGTTTTTTTCCTGTGTTTTGCACATCATAGGAACACCAGAACTCTCCAAGAAATAGCAGAAAGTTTTCACTTGAAAAACACCTAGAACCAGCAAGGAGATGCAGTACCAGGATGTAAAATGCTGTAAAATTCCACTGATCCCTAAATCTGGTGTAATTGCCAGCCAATTTCATCAAAAAAGCAGCATTATAAATCCAGTCCTCTCAAGAGCAAGACCATACAAGGTCTGTATGGCCCGGAGCCCCAACCTGTCTCTCATAGAAAGAGCAGGGAAAAAGAAAATCCATCAGAAAGTGTAAGAATAAAACCCAGTATTTAAGCCTGCACAGTGTATGAGCTGCCCATTAAGTCTAAGAAGTCTGGCAAAGATATTTCACTTTCAAAATGAACTTTTTTCCACCCTGGCATTCCTTCTGCCTTGGATTCCCAAGTTTCATATATGGTTAGGAGTGAAATGACTCTAATATTCTACCTGGGGCAAGTAGGATATGAAATACCAATGACCTAGGGATAAAGTCTTCCCCTCCTCTTTAGAGTGACTTTGAAAGGGATCTCAATCACTTTAAGAAAGTTACTTAGCTTGTATTCCCATTAGAGGTATTAGGTAGTTTTATTGCTTTCATCTACAAAGAGCAATGTAATTCTTGTACTATTTACTCAGTCAAAATTCACACTAAAGCTAAGACAAATCTTGGTGAGGATAGGGCTTGTCTCCTTTGAGGCAAATTTAAAGTTTAAATACCATAAAGCAAAACAAACTACAAACACAAATTAAGAACTTGCAGGTATGGGCAGAAAAATTCTTTAGAAAGAAAAACAAGCCTTTATCTCTTAGTCCTCATGAAATAAATACCATGCTTTCTTTGCTGTACAGAACACCCAGAAACACAAATGTGTGAGAAAAGGGACAGAAGGAATGAATATTTCACAGGTTGTTACCAATATACTGTCCTGATGCCATTAAATTGCAAGGCAGTAAACAAGAAGTTTTCAGTGTAATAATATCATGTAAAAATTTTATCTACTGTTCTAGTGGGTTGTTACTCAAATTCTTTATAATTTTAATAACTAGATATTTGAACAGTGGATCAAATTACAAAACACAGAAGGTGATTCCCTCTGGCATCCTTCACAAAAACTGCAGGACACATCATGATGTTATTTGTGCCAGTAAACAAATCCAGTCTTTCTGACCCAAAACTGCAGTGTGGATCCTGCAAGTTGTGAGGATCATACCAACCCAAATACACAAAAAATGTACATCCTCAGATCTTAAATGACAACCTAAGGAGGGGATGGGATTCATTACTGTGGCTCTTTGGGGTTGTCACAACTGAACAGCACAATTGTCCCTTTCTGTTTAGTGCCTTAGCTTGTTCTTACAGCAGGACATAAATTATTTGCAGAGGAGTAAGAAGAGGTGAGGAACACAGCTGCCAGATACAGAGATCCAACATCAAACCAAACAATGTTTATTTTCCTGAGGAGTGAAGGCAAATAAAAAAAACAGATTCCCTTTTTACACCAAACGCCTTGCCCTCCTCATCTGAAGAATTCCTTCTCAACACATGTGAGCCCAAACCTTCACACAGTTTGCAGTAAAGAATGTTCTTCATTCCCACCATCAAGACAAGCATTCAAGTGATCATCAAGACCTTAAGATGAACCACTTTTTTCATGTGTATCCGTTCTCTGGGGTAAGTTACAAGCAAATCCTAGTGCTGTATCCTGCAAGTTACTCAGTGTTATTTCACCCTGTTCTACAGTACATGCTAAAGCTTCTGTAAATTAAAATCCCAGCTCAGTAATTTATGAAGATTTCAAGTAATGTTATGTGCTGCCTCTACATTCCCAATTCCACAGCTCTTTGTTTTTTTGTATGGATGTGCTACCCATGGAGCTCAATTTTATTCAGATTTCTTGAATTTGTAGTTTTATCCTTCAGCAACAAGGACTGAGCATTTAAAAATGGCAGGGACTTGGCCCCAATCCTACCCTATAACACAGAGAGTTCCTGGTAAAATCAAGAGAAAAAGTGTCTCTTGAGGGAACATGGCATCAGGGGTTTTAATCATGGGCTCACATCATCAACCACTGTAGAACAAATGAAGAAACAAAATTTCTACTTTGTTTTCAATTAGAAATAAACAAAACTGTTCAGGCACATTCAGGCTGGACAAACCTGTATTACTGAACTGGGATTTCCAAGCACAATACAGCTCCAGAAGATTCATTTGTACCCAATTTTCAAAATACAGAACATTAAAATGCCTTCAAGTGTTTTCATAACAAGCAGCATGCTTAAACGTACAACTATTTGATAGTCTGGTCTACTGTACTACCACAGTGATCTCAGGAGGTTACACATAAACAGTATTTTTAAATAGTTAAAATATTTTGACAATTCAGTTCCAATATTTTCTTGGTAAAAAAGAAACCAAACCTCTCTACTTTGATATTACCAGAGTCCTTCAAAAATTTGAAATTTGAAATGTATTTCTAGTCTTCATTAACTTTCTATTTTTGATGAATGCTTTAAGTTGAAAGCACAAATATCTGCCAAAGTGTTGGATAGCTTAAAGGGAGGAAAGGGGCCAGGGGCAAAAAATCACTGTTGGCAAAGTAGGCACAAGGTCTATCATCCATTCACTTCATTAATTTAGTTGGAATGAATGGATGTTTTTCTTGGCTGAAGAGAACAGGCTTAGTCCTTTGTCCTCAGCAGGAATGTCAATGATGGAAAAGTACAGGTAAAGCATGAAAAATGGTACCTGTGAAATACTGACATTTTACTCTTCTTCATAGCCAAAATGAGAACTATACCTTTACTCCCATCAGTTTTTCATTTTAGACTAAAGGAGGCAGCTGAAATATTTAGCAAGGAAAGAAGGTTAAAAAAATTCATCTGACCAACCAGCCACTCAGCACATGAAAACACTGGTAGATCTAGAACCTGAACTAGGGGAATTAATATTTTTTCAAAAGCTTTCTTCACAACTGTGTATTTTAAGATCTCAGTAAGTGTTTGGCAAGTGAGACAAGCTTTCCAATGAAAAGCACTGTAGGTTTGACTATGCTCTATTCACCATTTACTGCTCTAGCTTTGCATTTGATATGATGGTTTATGTATTTGTCTAACAAGTACTTGGGAGAAGGAATTAGAGCCCCTAAGATGAGTTTTTGCATCACCAATACAGCTTCTCACACAGGGAAGAAAAGCTACATGTAAGATTTTGCAAATAGCTTCAAGTAGATTTTTAAAATAAAAAACCAAATTCTATTTTTTTAAGCATAACTCCTTTTAAGCAGAACATGAAACAATATGCTAGTATTGGTATTTGCATAAGTTATTGATTTATGGCTAATGTCAAAGGCATCTCTCCACCTACAGGGGCTGAGCAGTGATTAAAGCAGGCTACAGTTATTACAGTAGGATATCTGAGTCAGCGTTTTCCTTCTGCTTCTGAACACTCACCCGCTTCCAAACTACAACACAAACTAGATCTGGGCCTCTTTTTCCCCCTCTTTTCAGTCTGACTAGAAAAATCAGTTGCTAATGTTGCAGGCTGCAGTGAGGGAGCGCAGTGGGGTCTTCTCTCTCTGTAGAGGTTCAGTGGCATGAACTGGGTGTGATGTTTCAGTTCTGAGTCTCCTATTGATGTCAATCAGGTGGTCACATTGTGGTCCTTCCTGCAGGATGGGTCAGCCTGGAAGCCACAGTGGGGTCACTGGTGCCAGCTCCCTGCTCCAGCAGGGCCATCCCAGAGCAGCGGGCACAGGGCTGTGTCCAGAGGGCTCTGCAATATCCCCAGGAGGAGACTCCAGCCCCTCTCTGCTCTCTGCTCAGGGCTGGGCACTGCCCAGGGCACAAGTTGTGCCTCCTGTGCAGGGGGAATTGCTGGGCTCAGCCCCTGTCTGTGGCTCTGGTGCCATTGCTGGGCCTGGAGCAGAGCCTGGGCCTGCTCTGCCCCTCCTGCAGCCAGGGACAGCCAGGGATGGACAGGGACAGCCAGGGACGGACAGGGATGGACAGGGACAGCCAGGGATAGCCAGGGATGGACAGGGACAGCCAGGGATGGACAGGGACGGACAGAGACACCCAGGCACAGCCAGGGCTGAGGCCCCTCTCCGCTGGGGCTCCTCTCCAGGCTGAGCAGCCCCAGCTCCCTCAGCCTTTCCTGGGCACGGAGATGCTCCAGACCCTTCCTCAGCTCCAGGAGCTCCTGTCCCTGCTGTGCTGAGGAGCCAGGGCTGGACACAGCAGCCCAGAGGTGCCTCCAGAGCTGGGCACAGGGGCATTACCTGCTGGAAATTCTCTTCCCAGTGCACCCCAGGACATCAGGTGCCTTCTTGGTCACCACCTGCACCATTCCCCATCCTCCCTCCTCTTCAACAAGAAACCACATGCTCCTCCAAAAGCTGTCAGGACACATTCGGCACTGCTCGTATTCAGAGGAGCGACTTCATCATCAGAAAGAAGCAGCGTTTTGGAAAAATAAACCAAAAAAAACCCACTGTTAATAGTGAACATCCTTTTATGCAAGTCATCAGCCATATTTGTATTCTCTAGTACTGCTCTGTAAACAAGTGCTCAGCTGGTGAGCAGGGATCCCATCGGAGGGGGTTTGGGTTTATAGGTACGGCTCTCCCGAGGCACCGTTCAGTTTGCTCTTGCTCTTGTTCCTGGAAAGGAGCTTCTTGCTCAGAATTCGTGAGAGTGTCCCCCCCTTCTTGCGGCTCTCCTCTGACAGAGGCTGCTGCAGGAACACCAGGTCATTGTGGGACTGGCTCATTCCTGGGTCCTTCTGGTGATGCTGCCGGCGGAAAAACAGCTTCGCGCTTTTCTTCAAAATCCCACCTGTGGAAGGAAAAGGTGCAGGACACTTTAGACAGAACAGGCTGCTGTCCTCCTGAAAATCAGCTTTAACTGCAGCATGAGCTAGAAAAGCTGATCCTCTGATTTAAGTCTCTTTCTTTACACTCAGCTCCAAATGCTCTTCTGGAGGCCACGCTAGTGGTCACACACACATGCACAGCTGGGGGCTGTACCCAGGGCTCTCACGTGTCAAAGACACATCCAATCTTCCCAACCAGTAAAGTAGAAAGGATTTTATAAAAAGAATGAAAGAGAGGAAATAATGTTACTCTTTGTTGTTTCAGAGATCAAAGGAGGTGAAGATCAGCCTGTGAGGCACCACGTGAAGCAAACTTTAATTTGAGGTGCAGGACAAGAATACCTGGCAGTAAACACGTGTGCAGTGGTTCTGTACAAGCCAGGCAACAGGTGTTCTATACAAATTCAGCTGCACCACCCAGAGTAACACTCACAAAGCATTTGCTATTCTAAAACCCTGTTAGGAATAGCAATGCACTTCAAGCAGATTAAAAATAATATTACACCTGCTTCCAACAGGTTCAGAAGTCTGCCCAAATCCCTTCTGCGGTAAATTAAGTTGCTTTATTTTGCCGTGTTCCTTCCCTTGACCCCATGTCAAACCCAGCATGCAGCCAAGGCAATTGCAGCTGTCATCTCACCAGGGACTCATGCTGCCAACAGCAGCTATCACTACTCCTCTCTTTGCAAGCTTGGGCTGTTCTTACAGCCATTCTGCCAAATTCCACCCTCCCTCTCCATGTGTGCCCGTGTGCCTGGTGTGCAGCTGGCAGGGACACTGCTCCAGGCTACCAGCAGCACTCAGCCTGGTTGGGACATCAGCTCTGTGTTAAAATAGCATCAGTTCAGTATGGAATTGGTAGGAGCCCGTTTGAACAGAGGACCCAGGTGACAAGCCAGCACAGGAGCTTCTGGCAGTCACACTTGGGTGCAGGGACAGTCTCTGGCAAAGCTTCCACCCCTCCTCCCTGCACCACTATCAGCTTTCCTGATCCTTTCTCAGGTCAGCTATTAATTCCTGTCATGGTCCTGATTCTGCTTTTCCTCCCACTGCAAATAGACACAAAAAGCAACACACAGTGCAGCTCTTTCATGGGGACACTGCCAGAGCAAGAATTAAATGTTTGTCCCCCAAGGACCTGACAAGGCCTCTGTGTCACATTGCACACAGTGACAGCTGCAGAACAGGTATTTCATGGCAGCCAGATGCTGCTTTGTACACACCAGAGCAGTCACAAACATGTACTTGGGTTTATTACTGTGTACTTTAAGGGCTAAGCACTCAGCACCTGGGAGGATATTCAAGCATGTTTTTTTCTGGCAGCTGCTGAGACTCTCCTCACAGGGCACAATGGGATGGGAAGCAGAAATCAGTTGAAAGCAACCAGAACTTGTGGATTTGAATCTCGACTGCTCTCCCATCAGCCTCTGATTGATCTTTTTGGCAAGGCACTACCACTTCAAACTGTTGTCAGCAGCACAAAAGAAGCAGTGTTCCACCCCAGGATGCTGAGAGTTGTTGATGTGCAGAGGCTGGGGGGATGCTGTGCAGCTCCTGTTTGAGCAGGCAGCTGTTCTGCCCAGCAGCCCTGGCAGCTGCAGCCATGCCAGCAGCACTGGGACACAAGCTTTTAACCCTAAACAGATTTTTAGTCCCATCCACTTTGTCATTCAGACTGATTTTCTACACCAGCAACCAGCACCCAACTAAGAATGCTCCAAAAATTGTGCCTGGGACAACTCCATGCAGCTGAAAAACCATGGGCAGCACTTCCCTGCAAGCAGCACAGGCTCAGCACAAGCAGCAGCCCCCCAGAAGATGAGAGCTCCCTGGTGTTCAGTCTCTCCTGCCTGGAAGCTTGCTGCATGCCCAGCCGTCTGCAGCCAGTCTGCAGCGTGCTGCCTGCCAGTGGCTCTGCCTGTTGTGGAGACATGCAGCCCTGGGAGGAGGCAGGGCAGGGCAGGAGCCTGGCAGTGCTTGTGCTGCTTTATGTGCTGGCTCATGTGCTGTTTGCATGCTTATGCCTCCAGTTCAACAGGACCCATGTGGCAGCCCTGCCCCCAGCACCAGGAGATGAGCAGAGAGCACTGCAAGAACTCACTGCACCAATGTGGGGTGTTCTGAAAGTGCTCGTGGGGGTGGGATCACTTCTGAATCTCACTGGTGCTAATGGAGGAAGATTTCCTTCTACATCTACAAGGATATGATAGAGATTGCTTTCCATTCCTTCCCAACTTCCAAAACAGTTTTCATGCAGGTGGGTTTTGTAAAAAGCTGCTGATTTTGTAAATACCTGCTGAGATTGTGGTAGCTCTGTAAGTTAGGCTAGGAAAGCTTTATCTAAAAATGTCTAAGCAGCAGGTGTTAAAATAAGTTTAATTTGTATGTATATCCAGTTATGGGGTCACACATGGCTTGCATGAGCAGATTTTGATTACCAGATACTACAGCAATGGGCATGATGGAGAGAGATTAGGAATGCAGAGCATCCCTCCAAGCCTTCCTTGCTGCCCTCTCTGTGTGACCCTCCTGGACAGCACAACCACCAGAAGGATGATTTGTCACAGCAGACTGGTCTGCTAAGACACCTGAGCAAAGGAAGGTAATTTTGGAAGGAGAAAAGGAATGGATGAGGGAAGAAGAAAATGGGTGCCAAACTAATTTTTGCTTCAGTTTTTACAATGAGTGTCTCATTGTAAAGCTACGTTTTCTTAGGGATAAAAAAGAAAAGAGACCAAAATAACTTACTGTGTAGGTAATTAATTCTGGCTGGCATAGTAGTCATCTTAAGTTATAAAAGGGAATGGGTAAGAAAGAGGAAGTCAGAAAGGTTAAAACCCAAACAAACAAAAATATGCAAGAGTAAAAAAAAAAAAAGTCCTAACTTTAAGACATTAACACACACAAAAGGCTTTTCAGAGCAGAAAAGGTTTTGTTTGGGTTTTTTACTGCATTTGGGTTTTTTTGTTGTTGCATTTGCGGTTTTATTTGTGGTGGGGTTTTTCTGTTGTTTGGTTTTTTTTTTAAGGGAAAGCATTTGACAAACAGAAGCCTTCAACTATTCACAGCTCACTGAAGGCAGGGGGGTTGAAACGTTTTCCCATCTTACTCCATAAAAGCTACTCAGCTGTGACAAAGCAGAGATTCAAGACTTCCACAAAGACATCTGTGTATAATGAAAGGGATGTGAGCCAGTTTTTTTCAAGTATTTTTTCAAGATGATATAACTCTGTCAGAGATATTTTGCAGTTTTTTTGCAGTCTTATACTGAATTGTGTGAAAAGGATCTCTAGAAACCTCAATTCTTTGCACAGGGAAACCCAAAACTAGACAACAACCCACATACAAACATCCACTTGCTTGCTTTAGAATAACATGTTGAAGAAGAGTCCAGAGGTTTTGCAGTTTCTCACACAGCTTCCTAAACTCTTCCAGGCTCCAAAATGAGCCAAATCCCGTGACAACTAACCCACTCCCCTCACCCCAAACACAGCCAGGACTCAGCAGTGCCCGAGCATGTGTGTGACAGGGATTGTTGCTGTGCCCTGCTGATCTCTCATGTGCAGCTGTGGGAAAAGGGAGGGTCCTGACAAAGAGCTCCAGTGTCTGCCCTGTGGGTGAGGGGGGGATAACCCAGTCAAATAGGGAGGTTTTGTTGTGAGCCATTCCCCAGGATCTCTGGGTGAGGAAAGGATAGAAAATAAGAAAGCAGAGAGGGATGGATATGAGTGAAAAGCACAGTCCACTGCACTGGCCCTTTTCTAAGACTTCCTAATAACCCCTGTGTTTACCACAAACCAGTGCTCAGAGGTTACTGGATTTACCAAGGAAACACAAAGAACTCTTAAGACATTTTCAAACTGAAGCTATTCAGGTGTGTAACTACCTAAGCAAAATGATGATGCCTTATTTACTTATTAATTTAACTTTTACTCCATTTTCTTCAGCAAATTATGCATTAATAAAATGAGTGGAATGGGGGGAATCTGTTCACCAGGCAGTTTCTGCTTCAGCTGTGGTGCTTCCCTGAACACTTTAGTGAAGGCAGGGGAGCCTTGTGCTCAGACATGTGAAGGAGGAAGAGGAATGTATTGAAAAGCAACTGTAGATCCCTGCCATCTTCACCTTGGTAATGGGGCTGCCAATACAGGGCAAGTCCTGGGTTACAAGGACGCAGTTTTCCTTGAGGAATTGATAATGTGACTAGTGATTTCTCTCCCCAGTAACTGAGTTGGGTGTAATGAGCTGCCAGCTTCTAAGGGTGAGCTGTTTCCTCAGGGAGGGGAGGGTAAGAAAGCCTGAGCTGGCTCAGAGAGCTTCAAGTAAAACAGCTTCAACCAACACCATAATCACAAAGAGCATGAAGGACAAAAAAATCAATAAGAAAGGATGAACTACTGCAGCCAATTACGTAGATAAAGCAGTTACTGAAGTGGAAGTGAGGATCATGTACCTTTAGACTTTTTCATGCTGCCAGTTTCTGAAACACTTAATGAACTCCCAGATATTTCTTCAGAGGTCTGGTCTAAGAGTGTGCTGGTGTCCCACTGCTGGCTGCCATTCTCCAAACCCCAGGCCTTGTGGGTGCTTTGCTGTGGGTCGGTACCAGGGTCTTGTTCTGAAGCACCCAGTGACTGCTTTTCATCAGAGGTGATCTTTGCAACAGCTTCTTCCACAGAGGGTGGATCTGCTTCCCTGCAGGAGCTGTCCATGGCTGCAGCATAGTCCATCATCAGTGAAGCTTCACTGTCCTGAGATAAAGAGGTCTGCCCAGTGGAAACAAGAGACAACACTGACACAAGTCATCCTGCTGAAGAAAAACAAACCTCCCTGCAAGTTATTTGAACTCTTTCCACTTGTATTGCTCAGGAGGGGCACCTGAAGCTTCCTTAGCTCTACTAAAAGAGAGGAGCATTTAGCAAAGTTTTAATCATGTTGCAAAGGCCAAATGGGTGAAAAAATCAATTAAGTGAATTCCTTCCACCTATCCCTGGCCCCATGACAAATAACAGGACTCCCCTGTACGTGCTGCTGTAATGGAGTGTCAGCATACACAGAGAAGCTTTTGGTTCTTTTAAGAAAATTAACATGAAAGCATTTCATCCTGTCTCACTGTCTGCCCTCCCTCTGGAACAGAGACCAGAGAACCACAAGTTTTCAGAGGGCTTTAACAGCTTTGAAAAAAAGCAGAAAAATCTTTCATACCTCTTCAGTGCATCTTCCCTACATGGGTGAAAGAGAAGGATTATCCTCTCTTCTTTCCTAAATTGATTTTCCCAAATCCCTAACACCACTCCTATCCAAGGACACCGTGCATCTTAGGCTGTCAAATTTAACAATCACAACCAAACACCCTGATTTGGATGAACTTGAAACAGTCACAGAAACCACCTGGCACACCAAACTGGATTCTGCAGGGGCAGCAGAAGCCATGTTAACGTTGCAGAAAAGGCTTTACAGAACTAAGCATGAACTCTGAGTGCTGTTTTCTGCTCTACCTTGGACACCCCTGATATGATAATGGTGCTTTTCTTTCGAGGAGACTTCAGCTTCTGCTTTGCAGACTCGCTCAGCTGCCGAATGGCCGCCTCTGCCACAGGGTCGGTGCCGTTCAGTACCAGCAGCTCTGAAAAGAAAGGATCATTTCAGAGGGGAAAAACAGGAAAAAACAGAGCAGAGTTTGTCCTTGAACTAAAATTCACAGAAATAGCATAAAGACTGTAAACTTTCCAATTCACCACCCAGCAATCAGGTCCTGTCTTTCCCTCCTGTCACTCATTTTGGGGAAAAGGTACCAAAACTGGCACTTACAAACCCTTTCCATGAGAAGCAGGGACAAAACATGCCATTATTTCAGCACATTGCTACCCTGTGGTGACAGTGGGGACATCAGGAGTTATCACAGTCATGAAGAACCATAGTTCTAACAAGGCTGGGTACATAATTCTACTTCCTCAGGTACCTTTTTTTGTTAATTTGCTCCTTTTCCAGACCTCCCTGCTCAGCATTTCCAGTTTTGCTATGGCACTGTGATAGGATGGGGAAGGCAAAGTAGCTGCCTCCACATCCTGTAAAGTCCACCCCTTTTCCCCTCAAACCACTGCACAGGAATATAAAGTCTTCTGTATAAAATGCTTTTTAGTGGCAAACACAAATTTATTTTTCAGCATGGCCCTTTCTGGCATCTAGGACAAAAATACACATTGATCAAATTCATCAAGCTCAGGAACAAACAAGGCAACAAGACAAAAATCCCCATGTTTAATTGCCTGAGGTAGACTTTTCTGGCAAGAGTTTTAACAACAATAACAACAAGAACACAGGCAGGAACAGCACCAGTGTTAACTAAACTGAGCAGTGCCTTTAGTTATTGTGACAGTAATGCAATAAAAGTTGAGGCCTAGAACTAAGAATATGTGTGCATGTCTGCACAGTCATCTCAAACCTTGATTTTTATCATCTCCCCATCCCCTGCATTAATTCTTATTGCTGTCATGACTCAGAACTATGGCACAGACACAGCATCTTTTCCAGAGTGCTTGCTGTTATTTTGCCATGATATTTGTAACAACTTTTACCTAAGTTACTACCACACCAAAAGCTTCTTTGTATTTCTTTCACTTGGCTTTAGTTCTAATGAGTAATTCTTCCTGTATAAACACTTCACAGAAATCCCCCTGCACTCCCAATAAAAACATTGTCCATAACAATATGGAATAAGCTGTCTCCAGGTGAATTTTCCAGTGTTTTGTGTCTTTAATAACATAAACACTTAGAGTCAACTCAGAAGTCTTGCACTATCTTAACATTGCCCAAATTGATGTAGCACACTGCTTCATGGTATCAGAGAATTTCTTATCCTAGAGATAGGAAAAGATCCAAGTGCTGTTACAGCTATTCATGGTTACTGCTTCTTGCCCTTCCCAATATTTGCTTGCCCATAGGTTTGTGTCTCTCAGAAACCTCCTGATTGTGCCAGGAGCAGCCCAGATCATGTCCAGATTGTCCATTCCCCACTCAGACCTGTACAAACCAAGTGAACTCCACACCAGGTGCCACTGGCAGCCACACGGGGTCACATCTGTCACTGCTCTTGCCCACAGAGCCACTGAAAAGTGACCACACAAAGGACTGAAAAATGAGCTGAAGATTTACAGCTGCAACTTGAAAAGGTAAATTCCCCAGGGACAGCATCAGGTTTATAGACAATTCAAAGGGAATTTGTAATTATTGTCAAAGTCACCTGACACTCAGAAGGAACTTCAGCTGTATCCAGGTGACTCAGGAAGGTGGAAAAATGGGCAGAGCAAGACCAAAAAAGCCCAGTGGCAGGGCTAGGGAGAGAACTGAGCCTTCCTTACATCAGTTCAGCCTCTGCCTTCTCTTCAGACACAGGGGACTTAGAGGTTCATGTCACAGGGTTTTAATTTAGTGCAGCATCTCCCATGCCTTTATGAAAGGAGACAACTTTCATTCAGAAGTAAGAGGAAATACTTACTTTTGGCTTTTCTGCAGTCTCCTCCCCTCTCCAAACCACAGCTCATTGTTATTTACTCAAAACCAGCAATTTAAATTGCCAATTAAAACCAGACTTTCACTGCAAGGCTGCCATACCCCAAACCACAGTGCTTTGTAACATAAACACCCCAGTGCTGCTGACAGGCAGCAGCCACAGGGCTGGCTGTCATTTTCACAGGATCACATTAATCCCACATCTGTGCAGAACAGGGACATGTTCTCCTTGGCAGCTCCCAACATGGTTATTACCTGTATCTGAAGATGACAAAGTTTTGCTGACTGGAGCACCATGAGAATGGAGGGCTTCAACAGTGAAATCCTTTTCAGTCACCTTTACTTTAACTGGAGTTTTCACAGGAGAATCTGAGGATCAAGTTTTTTGGTTATTTGAACTGCTCAAGACATTTTTTATTTATTATACTATTTATTATACATATATCTGTATGTATGTACAGATATATTATCTATATATATAGATATCTATAATTATCTATTATCTATATATATAGAATATATATCTATAAATATATAGAACATATATAGATAGAATATACATATAAAATATAATATCTATATCTATAGATATTTATATATATATCTATATATATATCTATATTTCTATCTATATATAATTTATAGAATTCTATAGATATAGAATTTATTATACCAGTTATGCTTGTTCAAATCATAAGTGTTTGAGAAAATTGTTAAACAGAAATTCTCAACACATGTTCTGTGGTAAACCTGACCCCAAAAGGCCAGTAAAGTGTGACAATTTTTTTAAACATTTTTAAATGTTTAAAACATTAAAGAATGTTTTCAAACATTCTGCTGTAGTACATTAGACAACACCCACTTAAATATAAGATTTGCTTTAAGAGTTTAAAAGAACACAGATCTTCGTGATGCTTCACACCAAGACTGTTCACAGGTTTTACTTTTTATAACTTTCCCAAGAAAAACTGGAAAACCTGGAGGACATGCTGAAAAAAAAGGTGTTTTGTCACCAGGTAACACCAACCTGCATCAGAGGTGATAATACAGAGCAGGGTTAGAAGGCACAGGATGGTTTGTTATCAGCAAACCTCTGATATATTTGTCATGTGAAAAACCCACACCAAAACCCAGCCTTTCTAGGTTATCACACCACAATGAAGATTTACAGCGTGTGTTAAAAGAAACATTAACTGCTCCTCTTGTAAGGAAATTAAAAACCTGACTCTGGAGAATACAGACAACAACCCCACTCCAACACCTCAGGGAGCTCTGGAAAACAGAGCTTTCCTGCCATCCTGCTCCCCAGTGCCTGTCCTGGTGCCCGAGGAGGGGACACAGGAAGATCTGGATGTGCTGACCTGTGCTCAGGGGGGATGATCTCCCTTCCAGACGAGGTTTGGTTCTCACAGCAGTGACAGTGGTGACCACAGTCCCACAGGGCATCACAGTGCGATCCTTTTCGATCTTGGTGGCCAGCACTGGAGAGGAGACCTGCCTTGCCTTCAGCTCACTGGGTTCTATGAAAGAGAACTAAGGAGACAGAAAAACACCACCTCAGAAGCACAGTCAGGCAAGAAGGACACTCCTTCTAGCTGGTACTCCTCTAAGACTTTTGCTGAGCCAAACTCAAGAGTTAATTCTTTCAATAAGACACGAATACCTTGCAATCAGAGCTCTGACTCAGCCACAAGTCCAAGCATGAGATGAGCATTCCCAAGCACTTCCTGAAGCACAAGATCCACCCCAAAGCCCCCAAGCCCAGCAGTACCTCTGCACTGATGGATCCCAGCCCAGGCCCTGGCTCTGAGCTGCTCTCCCTGGGCTCGCTGATCAGGGCAAAGCTGTGCTGGCCACAGGGCTGTTTCCTGAACAGGTCTAGAGGTACAGTCACACTCCCACATAAAGGACCTGGAAGAATCAAATCAGCAAGGTCAGCCCAGATCTAAGCTGCCAGGATGTGGAAGGGAGAGAATATGGGAAGGAAGGAGAAAAATTCAGGCAAAAATTTGCAGTATCTGGTTCTACACCACAGGGCAGAGAAGTGGCATTTCACAGCTTTTTTTTTTCCATTTTATGACTATTCCTCAGCCTGGCCTAATACTGTGCAACAGGAAAGAATGGAATCATGAAATATTATGTATTTATTGTTGTTTCTGGCCATTATTTTTCCCTTTATATGCAGAATGTCTAGGGGAAAAAAAGGAAGCAACTATTAGGTTCTTGGACAATCTCCATAACCAGTTTCTGCATCTTTCATTTCAGAGGACAATTTCTATTCCTGCTTAACTGATGCATCACAACAAGAGTGTTTCTTAATTTGAACTTCAGTAAAACTTAGCAATTCTCTTGTTCCTCCCCTGACTTTAGCAGCTCCACTAGACCAGAACAAATTATTAGTAAAGGTACTGCACAATTTCAGCGACAAAATCATGGTTTTCTGGGCAAAGCAGAATGTTTGAAAACAACAAATTCCTACACTTCACTGGCCTTTTGGGGTCAGGTTATCACAGAACATGTGCTGAGAACTTGTATTAAACAATTTTCTCAAACACAATTTGGACAGGCCTAACAGGTATATTAAACTCTTGCCTGTAAAGTAGGGATCTATGTTATATTCATATAACTCAGCTCTCTGCTCATTAATATGATTCTGCTTTGAGTCTTCTATTAAAGTTTTTTTGAGAAGAACAGCTCAGCAGGTATGGAGGGGCAGAGGGGGAAGAAGAGAACTGTCAGTGAAATCCACTGGGACCTTTTTCTTCAGGAAACCAGCCTGGAAATTAGGATGTAGAACATTCCTGGTGTTGCTTGAAAGACTAAAGATGCTTAGTTACAGTCAAGACTACATTTTGTCCAAGCAAAACATAAGTTTGCTGGCTCCATATAAATATTTTTTTAAAAAAATAAAAAATAGCATCCATATCAGAAAATTTTTTTAAAGCTTTTGACTTTCCAATCCCTCCCATGATTACATATAAGGTATTGCACAACTTTGTATATCTAGATTATTAAAAATAATTCTGAAACAACAGAATCAAGTTGTAAAAATGTTTGAACCCCCATGTTTTATATTTAATTTAAATATATTTATATTTAATCCAGCATAATCAGAATTGGGTGCTTTACACCTAATTGTGATTTTCACACCTGAATTGTTAGGCAGTCTCTGGGACTTGAAAAGGAAGAATTTACAATTAACCACCATGATTCCCCTTCAGCCAGAGAAAGAACTCAAAAGCTTAACTTGAAACCAAAAAGGTTCACAGTGGATCTGTTAGATGTTTAGAAGATGGAAAAATACAGGATATCAGCACATGGAAGACTCAGTATGTTGACAATCTAGGAAGAAACTCAAAGATTCTCTGTAACCTTAACCCAGACCATGAGAGTCACCTGGTCACTGTAATCTCCTTCCACCCATGATTATTGATGGACCTCACAGTTTCTGTGGCCATCCAGAAATAAAAGGGGACTTCTGGCAACACTCAGCAAAGCTCACACACCAATCATGCAAAATAACTCAGTCTTAATACTTACTATCCAACTTTCCATCTTCTACTATTTGCAGTTGCAATGCTTTGGATTTGGCACTTAGTTCACTGTGAAGGAAAGAAAACCACGTTAGGTCTTTGCAGGCTGAGCAGATTTTCCTTCCCACATCGGTTTTCCCCTTTCCCCAGCTTTTCTCAGCCCTCTCCAAGCCAAACACTGCATCTTGCAGGTGGGGTAAGAGTGACTTAAAGGGATCACAGTCAGAAAAACATGGCCTGGGTCCCTCCCCAACTTTTGCACAGACTCAATTTGTTGAATTTAAGAGGCTTTTCTTTTCCCCAGGAGCTGACAAATGCTACCCTCCAAGCTGAAGATGGTTCCTAGTCTGACTGCTACACCACAGCACCAAAAAGCTTTGTTTCTCCTGGCAGGATCAAATTTGTAAGTCAAGATGCTGGAACAGGTTCAATCAACATCCCTGTCAAAGCAGGAAAGTGTCCTGCAAAAACAGGACAGATGCAAGAAAGCAAAAGTAGTTACAGCTTTAAATGAGAAGAGTCAGTATCACTTTCCCAAAACACAGCTCAAAGATGCTGCAAGCCAACAAGAACAAGCTTCTGTGACAAAACCCAGGTGAAGAACTCTCAGAATTACACATGTGGTACTTCCTAAAATGGACTAGACAACAGATACAAAACCTTTCCTCTGACTAAGACAGTGAAGCAAACTGGGTACCTACTGAGGAACCCCCCAGTAAAACTTTATTTTATAACCTTCTCAGCAGGCATTCTGCCAAAAACCCCAAGGGCATGCAAACATCTATTTAATTTTTCTATGTCTGTGCTTCAGGATGGTGTGATACTGGCTGCAGACACCCCACCTCCATTAGATGCTGTGGCACATCATCTGTGCAGCAGATTTTAAGTTTTTCTCTGCCATTCCCACCCTTCCTGCACCCCAAAACTTGGAAAGGAGCACCTTGATGGCATTACTGCTGCTTTGCCATGAAGCTAAAGCAGAGCCTGACATGGTGGTCAGTACAGTGGTGTTGAGAGTGGAGGTTATTTTTGGCTCTGAAGAAAGAAAAGTGCAGAGGTTTGTGTGTGGGAACTTGAAAGAAGTTCAAAAACCCCTGCCAAAATCCTAATCATTTATCTGTAAAAGCCCCCAAGCTTACCTCATGCACTTGTGAAAAGCAGTGTGGAAACCCCAGCATTATTCCTAGTTCAAGGCCAAATTCCAGCCGAGTTAATCATGTCCTGCCTGCCCTCTCTCAGCCCTTTCAGCTGGAAAAGGGTGTTATTCTTACAAACTTCCTGTCCCAAGCTGCTGGGAACTTGTCTGCTCTGCAACACTGAGCAGGCTGCTGTTCCACCAACAGATGGCTGAAGTGAATCACAGACCCACTGCCTGAAGCACTTTCTAATACTTCAGAAAACAAAGTTTATCAGTGACTCTCCCCTTTCCTAAACTCATGCACCTCAGAAGCCATTTTTGCTCTGCTGTTAGAAAATAAAAAGAGTTTTAGAATTGCTCACTTTTATTTACAGCAGTTGGGTGAATCACAGAATACTGTGTAGGCTGCCTGAAAGTCCCTCTTTTTGTTCTACAGGAGAAAGAAAAATCTAGTAAAGTTTTACACTGTCTTTTTAGTCATGGTCACCATTCTTTTAGATGGTCAATTGTTTTTGCACATTTGCTTTTCCCACTCAGGGGAGGGAATGGAGAGACATTAGATTCCCTTAAATACAGTTTTCACAGTAAAATGACTTCAAAACCTTGCCAACACTTCTTTTCTGGCACTGTAGGAAAGCATGAGGTGATTTATTATGCCTATGACTGCTGTCATCTACTAGAATCACGTATCTACCATGGAACACCTCGAGACCTGTATTTCATATCCATGCAGAGGGTAATTAGATATCCTGCCATCCCTACCAGCTCCAGATTTCTCTGAGGCCACACAGAGAAAAGCCAAGAATGGATCTATTTCAAAATGCCATTCTTCTCTCACACAGTTCAAGGAAAAAAAAAATAAAATATGCTTTAGTGTTAAAGTATTCTCAGTAGGTAAGTTACTTACAAGATAAACTCTTCCTTCCAAAAGGGATGTGCAGCATTTTTGGCTACAGAGCTGGAAAACTTCTGCATAGGGTCATTCAACTGAACTATACACACAAGGTCTGTGCTGCCTGTAAGGGCAAGAAAAATCAGCAGCCAGTTATTAATGCTCTGTCACCAAGAGGCCACTTACTGAAAAGAAACCCCTTTCCTTGCACACTGCACTTGTGAGCAGACTTTTGCAGACACTTCCTCACCCTCCCACAGAATAATTGCCTTCCCTTGGTTTGTACATTCATGGCAAAGGTCACTATTGCATCACTGCTGTCGTATGAACTACCCTACACAGTGTGAAACATGACAGCCCAATTTAAACCTTGCCATTAAGCAACAAAGTGCAGGCATAAAACGATCCAAAATGATAGGGAGATTAAAAAAAACCAAAAGAAAACAAAAAAAAAAAAAGTGAGAAGGTGATGTTGTGGGTGTGAGGAGGGGAGGGACTAAAGTTCCTTTCATCTTTAAAAAAACCAAGTTTTCTAAGTTCCTCCTGACCACAGTCACACTGGTTTATTTGGACATGAAAATAAGCTTTTTCTGCTGGCAAGTGACTGATGACAGCAGTGCTAATTCACAATGGTTTGTGCACTGTGGTTTTTAACAAGTTTTAAAGCGCTGCTGCAGACTTATCTCTGCCTTGATCTTGGAATTTGATAGTGTTGCAAATTGGCATATTAAGAGTAGTTACACTGCTGTTCCATGGGGAAATCGTTTGCCAGATGTGTTCCTCTTAAAACAGTTTCTTTAATATGGCTTTCACAGCATCAGAAATAATTTAAACCCAGACTTCCAACACATCAAGGAAAGCAACAAAAAGCTCAGTACTGACTGAGTGCAAAGCAAACAAAGGATGCTTCCCCCAGTTCTCCAGAAGAATCTGGGTTTGTATTTGCTACAAGCAGCTCTCAGTTGTTCTTTGGGGATGCTCTGGGGCTCTGGATCAACCTGGGCCTGGCAAGGTGATTAGAGGAGGCAAGCACTGTGTACACACAGCTTATTTGGGATCCAAGCTGAGCCCAGAGTAAGTAGCTGAGCTGTTTTTAAGGGGCTGAGCCTGAGCTGATGGACTGGGGCTGGTTTCTGCTCACCCTGAGCCTGGTCCTGCTGCCACATCCCCAGCCCAGGGCAGGACCCTGCACAGCCTGGAGCTACACCTGAGCCACAAACCAACTGTACCCAACAGGGCATTGCAGCTTTTCTCCCCTGGACACCCTGCTCTCAACAATTAACTACTTTTTCCTTACCAGCAGAAATCACTTTTGCCCTAAATAATTCCCTGTAGAGCATGTGTACAAAATCTAGGGTGACCTTTGTGTACACACACAAACTAAGGAGATAAAAACAGGCACAACCCATAAGCAGAGACCAACCAGTTCTGCTTCTGGGTATTCACCACTAAGATATCTACAGCTCCTATAAACCCTGTCAGCATCCATCAATCATCCATGGTTTCATCAGCACAGACAAGCTGCACCTCCCCAGGCCCCTGTGTACCTGTGCAGGTTAGCCTGCAATACTGCACAGTCCCATGGAGCATGAGTTCCAACAGGATATTTCATTATTGCAAGGGAAGGCCAGGAAAAGGGAAGGGAATATTAATTAAAAGTCAGCAAGTTATGTCCAGAAGCCAGAACCTTTCCAGCTGTGTGGGATTCCCACTGGATTTCAAGTGTAACAGTTAAACCCCATTATGAAGCTTTATTTCTCATACTCAGTTCCAAATATTTACACTCCAGGAGCTGCTGGGTAACAGCAAAATTCCCTCCATCTCCTGCTAGAACAGCAAATGGGGATTTTGTCTCCCAGCCTCTGTGTTCCCAGAGCAGAGCACATGAATTGTGTCTTTTCCCTCTCATTTTTAGGGAAGGCGCAGTGATTCTCAGAAGGTGACTCTTCTGTTCTGTGCACTGTATGCACACAAAGGTATCTCATCTCATCAATTTTAAAGTGAGGCAAAATGACCCAATCTTTAAGGAAGTTTGGCTTGCACTACAGGATTGTAGAGCAATAACAAATCATAGAATGGTTTGAGTTGGAAGGGACCTTAAAGATAATTTCATTCCAAACCCCCTGCCATGGGCTGGGACACTTTCCACTAGACTGAGTTGCAGTTGCCAGCATAGTTTTATTGATAAAAGACATTTCACAGCCAAGAGTTCCAGAATGGTTTTAAAAATATATTTTTTGGTGTTTTTTGGTTGTTTTTTTTTTACAAAAAGCTCTGCAGAGATTTTTAGGGGGATCACTTCCAACCTGGATGAGCAAAGCAGCATTATGCAAGACTCTAGGGCAGAAACCTATTACCTCTAACTGAATAAAGGAGAACAGCAAGTAGGATATATTTATCTAAAACTACTACTGCCTTGCCCAATTTAGCAGCCACAAGCTTCCATTAAAAACACCGTTATGGAATTGTTTAGTGGCCATAAATAACAGAGCCTCCAATCTGTATTTCTGCTGACAGAATCTGAGCTGCAGATTCTGCTCCAATCTTGCACTTGGAGAAGTCTGAGTACTTGCAAGACAGGCCTGGTGCTGCTTTCCAAACCCAACACTAACTTCACTAGGCTGTGACCTCTTTTTTGGCTTCATTCTCCACTTGCAAGAGGCACCATTGTTTCTCCTGATGAAGTAACTACATCAGGAGAAAATGTCCTTGACAACAAAAAAAAAGCCACCTTTCAGTAGTTTCTAATACAGGAGGACAGTTTGTGTTCCATCTGCAAATCACTCAAAAGTAAAGAAAAATAAGGGAATGTTGAATCAAGCCAATGTCATTGCCAGCAGTTAATGGAGAGCTGGATTTGAGCCCCTCATCTTGGGTACAGCCAAAGTGAGAACTTTTAGAAATTAAAACTACAAGCCATAAAATAATCAGCCAGCTTTATACACGTGGTCATTTCAATCTGTCTTCAGCAATGATGGATTTCTCTACAAGAAGAACAAGATGTTTAAATACTCATATAAACTAAAAGATACATTAAATCAGCAACTGGTACAGGGTGCCCAGAGCAGCTGTGGCTGCCCCATCCCTGGAAGTGTCCAAGGCCAGGCTGGATGGGGCTTGGAGCAGCCTGGGATAGTGGAAGGTGTCCCTGCCCATGGCAGGGGATGGAATGGGATGAGCTTTAAGGTCCCTTCCAACCCAAACCATTCTGGGGTTCTCTGAAGCCTGTTTCTCAGAATACAGCAATTTCTTAAACCTTCTTTTGAGAGCAGGCTGTAACCCAGAACTCCCACATTATCTCACCTGAAAGGAAAGTAAAAAACCCCAAGGCCAGGGCTGCCCACCATGGAGCAGCCGGGCTGCGTTACCTGCAGCACGGAGATCGCTCAGCTTCGCCGCGATGTTCCTCACCAGCAGCTTGAGCTCATGAGCCCTTGGAGGTTTGGGAGGACTTGTGCCCTGAGGGAGAAGGCTCGTGCTCTGTACATTCTGCAAAAGGCAAGCAGGACAAGGGGCACTGTGCAGGTGCCAGCACCAAGCCCTTGTGTCACACTGGCTCAGGGGAGCAGGGGTGAGCTGGGCTGTGACACCCACACTGCAGGTGTGACCACAGAGCCTCCACTGCCACGGGCTGTGCTGCTCCAAACGTGTGTCCCAGCTGGCTCTTGTCACTCAACACTGTTAAACTCACCTCTGAGTCACGAGTATATAATAAAAGCACTAAGCAGAAGGACACTTCTCAAAAGATTTTGGAAGGAATGAGCCTTACCTGAACCTCCTTTGTATCTGCAGGCCTCACACTCAACACGACAGATGGAGAAGCTGAGCTGAAGAGGTTCTTCAAGACATCTCTGAGCGTTTCAGATATTGCACATGTCCCTGCTGTCTGCTCCTATGAGGAAACAAACAATCAGGCTTCTCAAAACTCAGAAACTGAGGCAAAAATTAATTTGGTATATGTCTAAACCACCAAAGCTTTGTTCAGAGAGAGACACACGGTGTCTGTTGCTAACAACAGAATTTAACAACTGATCATGCAAAGAATTACTTAAATTTCTCTGTTATGCATTAAAGGAAAGCTAGAATTAAACACTGAAAAACTCATGCTGTTCTGAGAGTTAGGAAGGCACAGCTGTTATCCACAAAACCAGAAGTTTCTGTAACAGTTTTTTATCTTATAATGGTGTTTTAAAGATTCTGCACTGCTCTGAACTCCCCTGAGAGAGCAGATCAGGACATCAGATAAGCAGATCAGCACCGTTGTACTGATTTAATGGGAGTTATGCCAGTTTGCAGCAGCTGAGAAGAAACTAATCCTGTGCTGCACTGAAAAAAAAATATTACAGCATCTCCTGGAGGTCTTCAAGCTTGCTGAAAAGTGCAGTGTATGGACAGAGTCGTGCTGCTTTGGGGCACTGAGTTGTAGTTTGCCCATAAGACATGTCATGGCCATCTGTGCTCAGCACCACAGCCTCTGAGGGGTCAGAACACACCACAGATTCTGTGTGCACACATGTAGCTTCACATGGTTAATTCTAAGGTGTATGAAGAGAATGAACTGCCCCTGGCCTCCCTGTGCTCCTGGAGGATGCCTGCTTCTCACAGAATGCTCCTCAGGAATTCTCTTCTGCTCAGTTACCTACAGGGCACAGGTTTTTAAATCAAGCTGTCCCAGAAAGGGCAGATTGAAACACAACAGCTCTGAAATCTCACTGAGGTTTCTTTTCTAGAGGAAAGACTGAAGTAGGAGACAAAGATCTGACCTAAGAGCAGAGGACCCATCCATCTTTTCTCATCTGATATCACACTGAGGCTTCACTGATGTGCACCTTGCACAACAGGTCAAACAGATCAGGAGTAACAGCCCTGTCCCAGCTACCCACGTGTTACAGAAACATTTATGGTGCTTCACAGAAAATCCCAGGAATGCTGAAATCCTGCTTTACTGCCTTCTTACCTAACTGGCCTTTGATGACATGCTCAAAACATACAACAACATTGGCCAGTCCCACAAAAATCTGCTGCATTTACACCATGTGCCCTCAAATAACCACCAAGGAAACAAATACTCATTTCCTTTAATAAAGATCACAGTAAATTAGATTTTTTAAAGCCTCAGTAACAGCAATTCCATTACTTAAGTTACATAAATAAGCAGGTAAACTGTGGTTAGTCTTCATTGTTTTGGAGTTAATTTCCCTCCTCTGCTCTTACCTAAACTGTAAAATCCCAGTTGCCTCTCTTGCTTTGCCATCAGCCTGATGTGACATCTGTTATTTAACAGTAACAACAGCAACCTCAGTCACTTCTGTTCATTGGTATTTGCTGTTGTTTCCATAGTTATTTGGAAAGGAGATTGATTAAAGAGCCTCCTGCCAGCTCTGCCTCATTTTTAGCCTTCCTTTTTTTGGAAAGTAACTCTCCACCGCAGTTCCCTCGACAAGACCAGCTATAAAGGCTTAACTGCCTCCCCAAAATGATAAAGACAGCAGGTTTCACTCTGGGCTTCACTCGGGCTAGGGGTGTACACCACAGCCAGCCTGGGGCACATCAGCACATGAAGTCACCTTGTGTAAATCCAAACCCAGCCAGGTTGCCCAACACAACTCAGGTTCACCCAGCCATTAGCAAGAGAAAATGGGTTATTATCCCCAGCTTGTGTGATGTCAAAACCACCCCGGAGATAATCACAAGTAATTAAAGGTATTTATTTGTACACACAGTATTGCTTCTGAAAGAGGGGAAAAAACAAGACACAAAAGCTGACATTGAAGTTTAGGAGCTGAAGCAATTTCTAAGGTGTAGCTCACAGGTTTTAGCCCTCTGTTTATTGCCTCTCCTCTTCCATAAGTGCTAACACAAACTTCAAAGTGAAAATAAAGCCCGCTAACGAATAAAGACCTTGACAAGCTCATTCTAAAAATGCAGGCAAAGCAGAACAGGTGCAACTCTGCAAAGCTGGACTTGGGCACCTGTCAAAAAGCTGAGAACTCCAGTTTTTTGTCCAAATTGTGAAGTCCAGTGACTACACCAGAGTCATCTGTGTTTGTCAGGAAACATTTGATACTTAATGACTGTTCAAATGTGGATAATCAACATGCCACCCCGGCATATGAAGGTCATTTACATGTTACGTGTGCATAGTAAAACCTACATTAAAACACACTTCAAAAGCCTTGTCTGTCTTTAGTTATGAGTTTCCCATTTTCATGGACAAAAGCTGTGATGACAAATTATTATAATTGTAGCTCTCTCAGTAGAGGTCTTTAGAAGCAGCTCTACAATAAACTTATTTTTTAATGAGGCCTTCAGTCAAGAAAACAACTTCACAAATCATAAACAAGCCTTCCCCCACAGTTCTAAGTAACAGTTAAATCACCACATTTGTGCCAAAAATAAAAAAAATTGTGAAGGGTCAAATGCAGAGGAGAATCCCTGTCCAGATTAAACTCTTGCAGGGGATGTCCCAACAAATCAGTGCTCATATACAAAGATCAGGTGTAATTCCAAAAGCATCAAAATATTTTCAGATAATCCATCATCTCCTTAAATAACTGTATTTTCCCAGACACTTCTAATCTATTGTTGACAGATTTAAAAACTGATTTAAGTTAGGGAAGGAACAATGTTTTAATTGCTTTGATGGAAATACCATTACAACCGAGCTGTCTTTTATTATTTTAGAACTGTTCTGAGAGAAGATATTTAGGAACAGATTTTTCACACCTTGAATTTGGATGAAGGATGTTTGCAAAGTCATTTGTCTGTCAAATACAGACTTGTTTCAGTAATCTTGAGAGGTGTTGCTGGGTTTCAGAGATGTAGGGGTTTGATAGATGATCCATGGCAGATGCTTTCCACCACATTTTGGACCAAGGGGATGGAGACCCATCTGCTCTACCATTGTAACAAATAAAACTTACTGACTGACCTCCTGCACTGCTGGCTGGATTTCAAAGTTGATTTCATTGGTGTTAATGAGGAACCACTCAACTTTGACATCTTCTCCTTTGTCTTTCACATAGAGCTGAAGCTGTGGACAGGAAAAAGAGTTATTGTAGAGTGTTGTGGTGTCCTGTAAGGAAATTGTAGGTCAATCTCCACACTAAGGCTCAGGACAGGAAGAATGACATGAGTTTCTCAGTAGGTAACTCCAAAGTGACACTCTTAAGGAGGCAGAAGTTGCTGAAGCTTTGAGAGTACATGCCAGTTAAAAAAGGGAATTGCTCTAGATAGCCAAGTAGTCTACCCAACATGTTATTTATCCACAGTCTCCTGAAGAGGCAGCCTAATTTCTGTATTTACCACTTGCCCAGAGGGGAAACAAAAGGAAGGGAAGAGAGAACAACACTTAAGACTTTACCTGCAAGTGGACAGGGGACAGCTTCACAAAATACGACTGAGCTTCGGCCGCCGCAGGTGGAGAGGCTGAGACAGCAACCAGGAATTTAACAGAATCTCCCACAACGTTGCAAGAGACCACCTGGAGAAAGGAAAAGGATGAGGGGAAACAAAGGGAAAAACAAATTAGTCTTCAGAAGGTCTGGTGAAGGCAAGAAAGAAAATAAGAAATGAATTTAAGCTGGCAGAATTATGCTAATTTGTGCAGGTGGGAAATTTCCAAGCAATTTCATTCATGTTCCCACCTCCTTCTGCACCTTCTAAAAGCACACAGTTCAAGTGTTCAAATCTGTACATGAAATTTAATACCTGCAGATTATGGCATTTCCCAAAATTTCTTTTGCATTGTTACCTAATTCAGAAGTAAGTCCTCGCCTGACAAGGACTCCTTTCCATTTCACAGATCTATGTATTAAAAGCTCCAAGAGCACAAAGATGTTTATTCTTCTTCCTCTTCTGCTCTGAGCTAAGTAGCCTCCAACAGGACAGCTGATTTACCACACAATCTTTAGGTTAGTGGCATCCTACAAATGGGAAACTCTGCTACAGCAGAGGATTCTGAGTAATTCCAGTTCTCAATGGGATAAGGAGCAGGAGCCTTTAAGAATTTATTCAAGCCTTTGACCAAACCAAGAAAGGCCCTGAAATGTGGTGACAAAGCTAAATGTCTGGGAAAAGTCTGAGTGCCACTTGACTGCAGTACACTTTTACAAGCAGTAATTTAACTTGCTATCACACTGAGTTTGTAAGCAGCAGACAGTTTTTGCTCCCTCCCCTCTGCAAACTGACTGAGCTGCCACACAAAATTCCTGGAGTGTGCAGAAATTCCTGGAGGGTTCCTGGCAGCACAGGAAAACCCATGGGGTGGAAGTCAGAAATTATTCATCACACCACAGAGGCATGTTTGTTTTGCAAACAGATGTGCTGGTGGAGAAGGGCTGCTTGTCACCATCCCTCTGTGATTCCTGTCCCCACAGCTCCACTGTGGGAAGGAGAGTTGGGCCCTCCTTACCCTGACTCAGGCAGAGGGAACCAGGTCAATGCAATGCACAGACAAATAATTCCCTGCAAGGTTTGTCTGACATAAACTCTGCATGGTGCTATTAAATTGTGTTTGTGCACTTACTGCTCCGCTTATGGGCACTGGAATTGAAGCTGAAAGCTTTGAAAGGAATCATGTAACTCCTGAAAGATCCTTATCAGTCTCTCCTTAAATACATTTCATCTCTCTGGGATCTCTGGGGTACATTTTAAGGATGGCCAGGGTTTTATCAAGGGCCTGAGTACATCCATTAAGGTGGAGACTTAATTACAAAGGAGCAGGGAGTGGGGAGCTGGATATGACAAATAAAAATCCCAACCACACCCACAAGCAGTAAGATTTGCCTTTTCAGGTTATGTCTTTGCAAATTATAGTTTAGAAGTGGACAAATGAGTTTTCCTCACCTCTCCCCTTTCCCAAAGTCCAGATTCCTTCAGAAGTGATTTCTGACCTTAATCCCACACAAACAACACCAACACAAAGTATTATGATAAAATACAAAGGATTTTTTATAGCTAACAAGAAGAAAGAGTCCAGCTGCTTCCAGCTGCTTAGTTTACTTGTAGCTGGGATGAAACACTGAATCAATCCTTTCATTCAAAGTAATGGATTGACACTGATTCTTTAAAGACTTGGAAAAGGAAAAGGTTCTTCCCTCTTTTCTGAGGGAAGAGGAGGTAAAAGGACAGGAGTGATGCAACAACTGCCAACACTTCCATCTCCTAAATGCAGTGTTTTATCATCCATACATATTTTTTCCACACATCCATAGGAAGTTCAATGCATTCAGAACAAGTTAGACTTGCTGTACATGCAAGGCAGAGCCATTCATCTGGAATTTCTGGATGTCCAAGAGCCAAGGTTGCCAAGTATGTGGTTAATTAATGTTTTTAAAAGAAATAAAAGTGTGACCAGAGAGCTGGTAGATGAGTTCATGTGCCACTTGTTTCTTAATCATGTTTAATTCCAAGTAAAGGATGGAAACAGACACTGCAAGTGGCAGAACTTTCATTTTTCTTTCTGCATTTTGTCAAGAGATGCTAAATCAGTTTTTATATACGTATATATTTTACCTTTCATTTCAAAGGCCGGTGGAGTTTGGACTTTTAGTCTCCTTGATTAATTTATTTTTTGCCAATGACATCTACTAATCCCTACTCCCCTTCTGTCCTCACTTTTACTAAAAAAACTGTGGTATTCACATACAGTCTGCCAATATTTAATCCAATCATCAAAAGGAGTGGTTCTATGTTTGTAAATGGAAAATAATATGTATTTATGTCAGGTGAATCCCTTTGTTCTGGGAGAAGGATGGATGATGGAGTCAGAACACTAAGAAAAGCAGAATTTCAGGCTAGAATTTGAAGAGAAAGCAGCTTTGTTTTCATCTATGATGCTGCCACAAATGGTGAAAAGGTGATTAAAGAGACTGCAACTGCTGCTTCCCTTGCTGAGTGACATTCCTTTAGAAGTGTAGCAGGTGATTCTGATAGACCCAAGCAGAAATATGTAGGCCATTTCCCCCATGGCAGGCACACAAAGAAAAACACTGCAGCTTCCCATGCTCTGCTCCTTTTCCCCCTGCCTCATTCCAACCTGCTTCCTCAAATTCATTTTCTCTGCACAGACAAAGAGCTGGAGAAGGGAGGACCAGGCAAAGCACCCCTTGCTGCCTGGCAGGGGGAGGAAGAGGAAGGATAAGTGTCCACAAGAAAACAGAGGAACCTGGACTGATAGGAAGAGAGTTCTCCTTCAATTTCATTTATATTCCTCATTCTTTCTCCCACTGCCTTTACCAGAGGCATCCCCAGTTACCAACCCTCTGTTTTAGAGTCTAGAAAACCTGTCACTTTTATAACAAACTGATTTTTAAAAACCAAGCCCTGCACAGCAGCTGGGACCAGCTGACTCTGAACTCCCAGAGGGGTCACCCCCAGCTCCCTCCTGTGATCCCACCTCTGGACAGGACACATCTCCTAAATTGGCAGAAATAGGGTGAAGTAGCAGCACAAAGAAACAAAGTCCAAGGTATTTCCTCCCTCCAGCACCTCCCTCAGCACAAACACCCCTCTCTCCATGGGCTTTGGGGATCTCCCATGGAAGGAGTTCCCAACCCTTCCTCAGGTTCCTTTGTGTCCCAGTTCCTCCTCAGTCCTCCGCCATCCCTCCCCACACACAGCTGGTACTTAACACCCCACTGCCAGGTTATTCCTGCTCCTTCCAGCCTCTCCTCTTCATCCCTGACCCGACTTCCTTGTGATGGGATGAGCTGCAGTGGCCAAAACTCCCAGACCTGGCTGGGCTCAGTTCCCCAGTGCAAAACGCTGGTGCCCAGCTCCACTGAGCCGCAGATGCTGTGACACAACTTGCTCACACGTACCTAAATCTCTGAGTACAATGATCCTAAAAACAATTCTCTTCAAGATAAACAACCACAGGAACAAAGGAGACTGAAAAAGCACTGTGGTTTGAGCAAGACTATTTTTCTGAGAAAGTCAAGGGTCCATACTTGTGTACTCACAGCTATTAAAACCCTTTTGCCCTCCCCATCTATATCCAGGCTTTTTCCCTTTGCAGTTTCTCCAGACAGGCTTCAAAATTTCAGTTTTTTCCTCCCTAAAGTAGCAGCAGAAGCTGCTTCATCTCAAGAAGCACCTTGGTGCCCCTGCTCCTCACACACGGTGTCCTCTTGCCTTGAGGTTTCAGTTTTGGCACTGGCACCCCATTAATTTGTGCACTACACATTCCCTTTTCTTTATTCTTCCTTCTCCAAGTGCAGCAGCAGGTTCCTTCTCTGAGGAGAAGAGCTGTGGCTTCAGGGGGAAGTTCTGACAGCCCTGATGGGGAACATTTCCCTCACCTTCCCCAGGCCCTGACCACACCACACGTGTTTGTAAAACCCCCAGCAGTACAGGCCCTGATTGCCTTTTTTGTTTGTTTTCTTGAAGGAAATTTGTTTTATTGCACTTGGTATTTACTTCCAGAAAGAGAAGGTTACTTGAGGTTACTCAGTAGTATGTAAGTAATACAAATATTTAACATTTTCACAAGAAAATCAGAATTAACTATGAGGCAGCCCCACAGTGAAAGTTGCCTTGATCTCACTGTAAGATTTAGGACCTCACCATTTCCCATATGTCTCACAGCACACTACAGTGAAAAGGCTCTTATTTTTGGCAAGGAAAACTTATCTTGTCAATGGCCACACAGACAGTTTGTGTGCTTGGCTTAAAACCTCACCACAAGAAAAATTTTCAAGTCAAAAACCTGTTCCTTTAGACAGTCATTAGCACTCAGCTGTTCAGAAGAATTAAATCATCTTTTGGTTACCAGAGCCAATTCCTTCATTTCTTGAGGGGGTTTCTCCACCTTCTTCTCCACTCCTTCTTTACCCAAGCAATTTACAAAGTGACCTGAGCAAATTAAGGGGAGATGACAAATGCAATGTCTAACCCAGGCACAGACAGTTGTGGATTTTTAGGAGCCAGTATGAAACTGAATTTGCCTGTAAATCCAGTGAAAACTTCAGACCAGTTTTCCAAATGGTGGTAAACACCACGGTGAAGGCAGGGTGAGGGGTGGACTCAGTGCAGGAGAGTTTCCATGTCAGCAACAGAAACAAAGCAGAACTTGATGGAACATCTGAATTTATCCACTCCTTTGAGACCAATACATTCAAATTCAAATAGGTGGAAAAAATGGGGAGTGAGGGAATAAAATGAACAAGCAGGGAGTACAAGGAGACAGGACAGGAAGAATTTTCAATCCTAATAGGTTCAAATGAACATCAAACTGTGCAAAGACAGGAAGCAGTACTTATATTTCAGAAAGAGGAATATAAACCAATACCAAAACTAGAATTGCTAGTTTGGCCTCACTGTCATGCAAGCCTTTCCAAACCATCTGAGACACAGCACAGCTGAAGACATAGAGACAGAAAACCCTGGGAGAGGTTTGCCAGTTTGTGCTGTGGTAGCTTGGAGAGCAATTCACTCGCACAGCCAGCTCCCATGTCGGGGTGCTAAGGCTTCCCTGGTCCCTGTGCCAAGCTGCCAGACCTGACACAAGCCTACAGGAGGCCCAGACACATCTGCAGTAGCAGCTGGAAGGAAGACAGACAGTGCCAAACCCAGGATCACCTCCAGTGAGGCAAACAAATCCCCACCCGGATGTGTTCCCCTGACAAGGCACTCAGCTCTAAAGAACATTAGATCATAATGTTGTCTTGTTTACTTCTGTAGGCTCACCCCACTAACAATTCAGATTGTACTCCATCATTCCCCCATTCAGGGGGACTGGCATGTTTGAAAGGGAGAGGACAGTACAGCCAGCAGGGAGGTGAAAGCTGCAAAGAGGTTACCAAAGATTCTCTCAGGCACCAGACCTATCGCACAATTAAAAACCCAAAATACCTCAGGAGAAACCTGAAAGAAAATGTGATGCTCAGGAAAGCAGGCTGGGAAGCAGCAACCTAAAGGAAGATTAGTCCATCACACAGGAAAGCTGAAAGACCTTGAAATGCAGGAGAGGAATGCAATACAAAATACGTAGTTTGTGTGTGTGTGTAAGAATTAACAACTACTGCTCACACAAAGGACAGCTTATCACCAGGAGAGCACCACAGGGAGAGAGACCTTGATGCAACAAGGCACTCACAGCATGAAGCAGCCACAGGAGAGGCAGACTGGAGCCCAAAACCCCCCAGGAAAGTACTTCTAGAGACAAAAAGAAGCTGCCTCCTTGCACTGTGAGACCTCACCTGTAGGGCTGTGTGGCCCTGCAGCCATCAAGTTCAAAAACATGGATTTAATTGGAGCTGCTGCTGGGAATGGGTGCATAGGAGAGACTTAAGAGCCAGGACAGCATTGTAAAAGGAGATTCAAGGAGCAACTTATGTAGGCAAGCTAAACAAAAGCTAGAAGGAAATATAATCCCTTCATAATACATTTACTGACAGCAAGCACCATGGAAGAAGAGTAAACACATTAAGGAGAAGGGATTATATTAGTGCAAAAACTAAGAAAAGCCAAGGAAAAAAATCTCCCCAAGCCATAATTCCACCTTGACTTGTAAAAAAACCCCAGACATTAAAGCAGCAAAGATCTGGGATGGCTTTTGAAGCAAAATGAGGAGTTAAAAGACAACAGGAACTGTATGTCATGGTCAGGGTAGTTCACCCCACCAAAAAGAATCAGAAATAAACACATGAATGTAACTAGGAATGGAGCCAGTTAGGCATGCAGCAGTGACATTAAAGGAATGGCACTCTGAAGGAGTTTTACCCCTTTCCATTTGAGCATGAAATAGAAAAAAAAAGGGAGACTTCTGTCACAGCCTGCTCCATCCAAACTCACTGTGCCAAGTCCCCAGCAAGAGAATCCTCTTTTTTGCTGCCTTTTTTGTTGCTGTTTTTGTTGTGAAGTTCAAGTCCTCTGGAAATAGACTGCACTAATGGAAAGGCTGGCAGAAAAAGCCAAGACTGAGAATATTTCTAACGTTTACTTTATTAAAACAAAACAACCAATACCACATGATGAAAACAGGCCACTTCATTCTATATGTTTAGGCTCTGGCCCAAAACTGGAAGGAAGGGAACACATAAATAGGGGCTTTATCAAGGGGCAGTGTGGTGTAGCCTTCAGCCACAGAGCAGCTCTGTTCCTATCACCACAGCTTGGGCCAAGCTGAGAAGCAGCAGCATTCCAGCTGTGTCTGCAGCCCTGCACTGTGCAGCACACACCAATTTCTGTCAGAACTAGGAGTTTGGGAAAGCTGCAGACAGAGATTTCTATTTCACATGCAAACATTAAGAGTTTGAAGAGAACGAGGTAAAAAGAAAACACCAAGAAAACCCCCCCAAAAACCAAATACCCTTGGTATTACCTCAGGAAATATAAGACACAATTATCATATAGGAGAAATCCTGAGGTGTTTAGAGAAAGGGATGTATTTAAAGAAGAAGGAAAAGTAGCTCCCAGACTGCCACTCTAAGGTTATTATAGCCCGTAATTCAAATAAATATTCAGGTTGTACCTTAACTGAAAGAGTAAGAATGATTCAGAGAACTTTTTCCAGCAGCTGTGCACAAGACTATTGAAATGGGTTTTGGCACAGCTCAGAAGGACCCAGTGTATGAAAGCAAACCTGTTTTATTACAACAATTTTTAAAATGTGCTTCTATTGGTCTAAGCTATTTTGAAACCACGTCAGACTTCTGTCTGCAGTGTAACACCACAATTAAGATGCTGGAATGGCTCAACCCAGCCCTGCCTGTCCCTTCCAGCAACATTTTAGACACTGCACTGCAAGACACCAGCTTTCTGTGCTGTTATTTGTCAGCTTTTACTTGCAGCAGCTCTCCCTCGGGTTCTGGCTTCACATATGACACAGCACATCCCTCTCAGACCTAGCAGTGCCCTCTCCTTACTATTTCCCATCATGGCATCTTCCAGAGACACTGAATAACACTTGTGCCAGCCCTACAGCCCTACCAAGCCCAGTCTCTCCAGCCTCACTTGCCCCTTGCTGGGGGCAAGGGATCACTGGCACTGCAATAAGTTTTGTATAAGAGGAGGAGAAAATAAGTACACAAACAGCTTTACATGTTAACAATCCCCAGCTGCCACCAGTCAGGGTGTGCCTCTAAGTTGTGTATCAGGCAGATAAGCATGCATAGTTTTCAAAGGAATCATAGGAGAGCTGCTTAGCATCTAAATCAGACGAGCAAAGCAAAATAACAAAGCAAAACTAAAAGAAAAGCATTAGGCGAATTTGATGCAGGTGCCTAATGTAACCAGTAGTTACAGTCACTAGGACAAAAATGCAGGAGCTATCATTGTTAATAAACATATATAGATTTATTTTTTTCCCCTTTTAATGCATTTTTACTGTTCTGAGAGCCACATTCTGCCTTATTTTAATTTCACAGGCACTGAACCACCTCCCAGTATTTGCAGTGGGACAGGAGGACAGAAATCATTTGTTCCTCATTGAATACAGGGTCCAGCAGAGTCAAGACTTCACCCTCAGGACTCTGCACCTGTTCCACGGATCCTTACTCAGCTCCCACTTAGGAAGCAAACCTGTAATCAGCCACACAAACAGCAAGAGGCAGACAAAGATGCTTGCCCGTCCCAGGAGAGAAGTTTCTTTCTTCTCAATGAAGTTCCTACTCCACACTTTAGCAATAGGATGTGGAACCATCATCAGGACTGTGGAGGTGGGGGAAAGGGCTGCTCCATGAGCTCATCGAGGGTGTAGCTATAAACTTGGCATAACCCTGGTTTTTGTGCATCTGGTGGAAGCCCTGGAGCACATTCTGCTCACATCCAAAAGAAGTGAATCAATGCAGGGAGTTTGCACAGGTTCTTTAGAGAGGCAGCCTCTTACCCACCTCGACAATCACAGGTCAAGGGTACAGATATATTGACAAATAAAACTTCCACTAACACTAATAAAACATTTCCTGACCCAAAGTACATTGAAAGGCAACAAATCCAAAGTTTACCTTCTCTTCAGCTGACTTTACAACACTGGTAACTTCTTTAATTGCTAGCTCAAGTGGTTCTGCTGGGTCGTCTTCCTCAAACGTGAGCAACTGGGAATCCTAAGAAACAAGAAAAAAAAGAAGCATTGTTAAGTGATGAACCCATCACTTGAAAACAAGCGATAAAAATGCACTGCCAGTCAAGTTCCTGGAATTGCAAATGTCTGTCAAAACTTCCATGTATTAATTGCATGACACCTCACTCCATAATACAGGGTAGAGCCTGAAAACATATACTTAGGACATAACTATGGGCCTAATCATAACCCATCTTTCCCTGTAGTAGAATACCAAGGTACACAGTGCAGAGCCAAGTCCATGAACAGCAACAGGGTTCAGTGAAACTGCTGTTCTTCAGCAAGGATTTATCAGTGCTGTAGTTCGAAAAGGCATGTTTGGTTTGGCCCTCTAATACGGGTGCAATAAGCTATGCCAAAACTAAGAAACCCCAAATATCATCTTGCAGAGGTGAGGAAAGAAGCCTTCCCCTGCCCAGCCCTCCTCATCAGTGAAGGCAGACAGTGATGACAGCCACTCAGTCATCACACAGACAGCAGGGCGAAGGCAGCCTTTGGGCACTGAGGTCATTCCTTCAGAAGCATCAGCACCGCATTCTTCACCTGCTACCCACACCGAGCACTCAGCCCCGCTTCCCTCATCACCCAGGGTTGTTTTGCACACGGGAATTTCATTAGCTTCATGCTGCTGACACTGTTTTGGGATACTGACAGCGGGAGCAACGCCACGCTGCAGTTCCAGGTGCTGAACAACTGGCTGCAGCTGCTCACCTGGGCAGGGAGGGTGTCCATGTCCCTGTCCCAAGGGCTCTGCCCTCTGCTCGGGGACAGGAGCTGCCACTTGTGTCTGGTCACTTTCAGCTCCCAGCACCTGTGCTCAAGCTGTCTGGACCCTTCTTTCCCACAAGTGCAGGCAAGCCAAGCTCCATTTCTTAGCACAACCCACTCTTTTCTCAACCACACCATGAAATTTGAAAGGGCAGACGAAATCTTTTATTTTTGCTGCCCAACTTATAATATTTGGGAAGTGTTCATTTTTATTCCTTATCTTTCACACACACATGTTGCCTCACTCCTCCTTCTTCCCCAGCCTGCTCCCTGACACGTAGGGAAGAACCTCTTTGGTCTAAGACGCACGCAAATTCAGAGACCTGGGGACATGCCACTTCCTAGAGTTTATCCTCAGCATTTTGCACTGACACGACAAGGGTTCAGTCCTCAGGACAAGGAAATCAGCTTGCCACAGGCTCACCTAACCTCCTCACCTCACCGGGCATACCATTACACACCAGCGCCAGGATGCCACACTGCGCCTTTTTCAGGAAGGGCAGGTTGGGATGGGAAGAAATAGCAGGTTTTGTGCATCCTCCCTGACCCGGGTTACAGACGAGCTGACCAAACCCCGAGCATCCCATCCACCATCCAGCGGGCTCCTGCGCTTGGAGTACAACACACACATGCGGGCTCAGCAGGGCCTGAGGCGTGACGGGGGAAGCCCAGCTCTGGGAATTATTTGCCGAAGGACGGGCCGCAGGCCCAGGCCAGGAAGTTTCCATTGTTTCCTCGTCCCTGCGCCCGGACAATGTTATCGGCGGAGCGAACCCCTGCCAGGGGCTGCGGGGGTCGGCGCTTTCCTTCCTCCCCCATCCTTCCCCTCTCCCACTCCGCGCCTCTGGCCAGCTCCCTCCCGCGATCCCAGCCAAGCAGCCGCCGAACACGCACGTGTAAATATCCAAACACACACACGGAGACTCAGGAACACACCCGCTACATCCCTGCAGCAAGTCCCGGCGTCCCCACAGCCGCTCATCGCAGCGGGAAGCGCCCGGAGCCGCGATGCCCCACGGCCGGGAGGCGCCGGCCCCATCCCGGCGGACGCGGGGGAGCCGCCGCCGGGCATCCCCCGTCCCTTCCGTCCCTCCGCCGCCCACCCACCACCTGCATCCCGGCACTCACCGCCCGCTCCGCCGCCTCGGCTCGGAGCGCCGCCACCCAGGCCCGCCGCCACTGCCGCCTCCAGCTGCCCCGCGACAGCGCCCAGGCCAGCACCGAGCCGCCCTCCTCCAGCAGCTCGTCCCGCCGCACCGGGGCAGCGGCGGCCGGCGCCGGGCGGCCCCTCCGCAGCGCCAGCAGCGCGTACTGCACCAGGTACACGGCCAGCGTGGCCACCGCCGCCACGAAGAGGGCGACCAGCGCGCCCCAGCGCAGCTCGGCCAGCCCGCCCGGCAGCCACGCCATGGCTGACCATAATGGGGCCGCGACTCCGGAGCCCTCCAAGGC
>NC_031768.1:4477043-4502071 GCF_001522545.3 Parus major
AGATGAGGGAAACTTGGCACCGTCTGTTCCACCTGCAGAGCCCTGGCTTTGGAGGCTGGGCTGTTTGGGGCACGAGCCACTGGCCAGATGGATGCAGCCAGGGAGTTGTGGGCAGTGGCTCCATGTCCGGCTGCAGGCCGGGGACGAGGGGTGTCCCTCAGGGCTCTGCCTCGGCCCCGGGGCTCTTGCCTGGCTGCCCCAGTGACACAGACAGTGGATCCAGCTCACCTTCAGCACATTTACAGGGGATGGGAAGCTGAGCAGGGCAGGGACACCACAGGAGGGAGCCGTGCACAGGGACCTGGACAAGCTTGGGAAGTGGGACCACGAGAACCTCAGGAGGTTCAACAAGGCCAAAGCCCAGGTGCTGCAGCTGGCCCGGGGCAATCTCCGAGTCCCGGATTCACCAAGGTGGGAGGAGACCTTCAAATGCCTCAGATTAGCGCTGCCTCCCCTGCCACTCCCAGCACGGGAAAGTGTCAGATCTGAGATTACCCCCAGTCCCATGCTACAGAAATAAACATCAAAGCTTATAGTTATTCATAGTTAATTCATTTAATCATAGTTATTTAATAAATTTCATTTTTTTAAGCTGTGAATACAACAATTAATAAAAAAAAAGAGGGAGTATGTTCAGCCTGCAATTAAAATGACAAATACAGAAACAAATACATTGCAAAGAGATAAAATCAATACAAACATTTCCCACTGATTCTCTGCCTCTGTGCTCCATTTTCTACACATGAAAGGAAGAGAAGGTTCATAAGGGGCCATACATGCAGTCTAATGTGAGATTTGAAACAAGTGCTTTGTCAGAAGAGTGTGACAGTGCAAAATATGCTTAGTTTGTCAAAACTACACTTTGGCCAGCAGAGCTTTTTGCAGCGTTCCAGGACTCTGTGATGCCACCTTTATCTGTGAGTAAACAGGCTATAACCTTGTCTTTATTGAGATTTTATACCCTTGGCCTGTGGTGGAGCCACTGCACACTCCTCACTGACAGCTCTGCTGGCAGAACCAGACCTGGAAATCTTCATACCTGAAATGTGATCCCTCAGCATGTTACTCCTCATGGCAGAGGGGACCACTTCCCCTCTCACATGTAGCATTTCAGCCTTTCTCCCAGGACAGGTACAGCCCTGTTCTTCTGCCTGCTGACTGTGGCAGGTTTGCTCAGGAGCTGTGGGGCCAGGAGAGGCACAAAGCCAAAGCCAGAATATTGATCCCCCATGCCCTGCCCTCGTGTGCACTCTCCAGTCTGTTCTCTGCAGCCCCTGTCTAGGTGAGACTCAGCAGGTGTGACACATCCCATCCCGACTGAGTCAACACTTGAGAGTCTTTGTGGCAGCTGTCTGAGGAGGAGGAGGGTGATGGGTGTGCCAAGACATGGAGCAAGGGCCAGGTGGGACACCCAGAAGCCTCTTTGGAAGGTGATCAGCAGCCTGGCACCAGGGATGTGCCACCAAGCAAGCTTCCATTACTTGGAGACTTGGAGCTGGTGTGTGTTCAAGGAGGCTGGCACACGTCTGGCTCTTGATCTGGAATAACCCTCCAAGCTCGTGTCTTCCAGAGAACATCCTCTGCTTAATGAAGGAGTCTTGCTCCATACAAAAAAAAGCTCAGAGGTGATGACATCACTAGACCTCCACCTAACTGCTCTTATTTTCAGTTCATTTGCAAAATCAGGAGACATCTGACCCATCCAAACACCAATTTCTGTAAAAGAAAAAGTAACGTGTCCACCATGACCTCATAGTAGAAAAACTGCAATTCATTTAAGGTCATTTAGTTCTTCTTTGCCCAAATGCCTATATCTCTTAACTGCTTAAGAGGACACACTGCCAGGAGCTGAATGTTTCATTAGATCAGAAATTAGCTTTGTTATTAAAATACAGGTTTGGTCCTAAAAATGTCTTGAAAAAACAGCCATGCCCCATGAATGTAATTGGCTAAGTTTCAGAGCAGATGGGTCACAATGTTTTATTTTGACCAATCATAATTTTGAATTATGTGTTTGGATATAAAGCAAAGCTGCAGAGCCATGTTTCAATTCTATCTGAGTTGACTCAAGTGGGTTCACCCTGGAGACTTGTACTCGCTTTTGAAGCCCTTTACCCACCACTAATGCAGCCTATCATGGAATTGTGGTTTAACCCAAAACCAGAACACAAGGAAAAATAACAACATGTGGAAACAGACAAATAATGGCACCATGGTGTTTGTATTAACCACAGCCCACCTGTAGACCACCTGCTAATTTCATAAGTGTCATAATTTATAAGTGTCATTATTATAACAATTTTGCTTTTCCCTGTAGGGTCACACTTTTCCCTTTCTCCAAATCCAGCTTCAAACTGAAAGACAGCAGGTTTAGATTAGATTTTAGGAAGAAATTGTTCCCTGGCAGGGTGGGCAGGGGCTGGGATGGAATTGCCAGAGCAGCTGGGGCTGCCCCTGGATCCCTGGCAGTGCCCAAGGCCAGGCTGGACATTGGGAGCTCCTGGGACAGTGGGAGGTGTCCCTGCCATGGCAGGGCTGGCACTGGATAGTTTTTAAGGTCCTTTCCAACCCAAACCATTCTGTGATTGATACCTGGTAATTAATCTATTCTGAGTGGTCACAATTTTGCAAAAGGGACAAAAGCTAACAAGAGACATTTTGCCTGGAATGTCTCTAGCACTGCAATGGAAAGATAAGAAAATTATTTTTGGGTCTATTATTTTTTCTATGATGATAACTCTTCAAAAATACATTGACAAAAAAAATTTCAGTGAAATACTCTGAGTTTTTAGAAACTAAAGCACGCCAAGCAGCTTGCTTTTTTTGTTGTTGTTGTTGTTTTTTGTTTGTTTTTTGTTTGTTTTTTGTTGTTTTTTTTCTTTTTTTTTTCCTTCCCCTGTATTTTGGCTGCTGGATCCTGTTCTTTTCTCTCCACCAGAGAGCGCCAGGATCCCCAGAGGTGCTCATGCTGGGACTTCCCAGGGATGTGAGCTTCTCCCGGGCAGCACAAACACCCGTGTGCCCCTCAGACAAATGCGGGAGGACACTCAGACCAGCTGGGAACGTGGGACATCAGAAAGGAGAAAGGACTTGGTAAGTAGCAAAAGACACCTTCACGTTTTAGACTGAGAGCAGCAGCACGAATTTTGTAGGAAATCAACAGGCTTTGAAAAAATGTCTTCATCTGGAAGATCAGTGAAAATGCTTCCTTTCAGCTGGACAGGTAAGGAAATCCAAGGACCTGTGCAAATATAGAGAGAGGGCTTCACCTTCAGTGTGATGCTGTTTGAGTGTGATGGTGCAGTCTTTTGTTTCTGTCTCCTAAAGCCTGTACACAGCATCAGAGGCACACAATAGAGTATAGGATATCTCCATAAAACAAAGATTCTATGTGAGTCTCTCTCTCTTAAACCTTGTAGTAAATACTTGGTTAAAAATACCCGTTTTCAAATCTCATTTTAGTATCTGTGAATCTCCTCAAGACTTAGAATTTTATTTTTAGAGGTATTTTTAGAGGTTCCTCATGCTTTTAAAAAATGTATTCACGTGCCTTTACAGACCTCTGTCAAATTTGTCCTGATAGAAATAATCTGAATGTGAGATAACAAAGCAAAGTTTTCTTCTTGTGGCATTTGGCTGCTCAGATGATTGATGAGTAAAGAAGCAGCAAATACTGCACAGCTGTAATTGTCACACCTGGGGAAGCCCTCAGGATGTGCAGTCTTCAAAGCCTGTTCCAAGAGCACTTAACTTCCCCCAGTGAAAGACTGTAGAGGAAATATTATTAAATATCTTTTGGGTAGTTGGTTTGTTGTTTTTTTTTTTTCCTTAAACTGTTTCATAGACTTCATAGCATAAGTAAATGGATGACAAGAGCAATGGATGCAGTTTCTGTTAGCCAAAAAGGGTTAGAGGTGTCACACCACAGGAACACCTCGTTCATTAGGGAAGAGAGGAGTAAGTGGGAATGAAAAAGAGCCATATTAATCACAAATGACACCTTAAAATAGTGGCTGTTTTTTTTTTTCTTGCTGTTGTTTTTGGCAGGGTTGCAGTGTGCTCTCTTCTGTATCTTACATTCTCCTGCTGTTGTCATCGTACTTTCTCTGACCTCTTCTTCTGGCTCGTTGCCCTTTGTTCCTTCAGCCACCTGCCTGCAGAGCCTGCAAACCCCGGCATGGTCCCTTCCTTCCAGCAGCACCATCCCTGGATGTCAGTAATCCCAGCAGGTTTTTAACACCAGTGGACTTCACTGGAGAGATGCACGTGGCTGGCTGAGAGCCTGAGCCCTCGACTATCAGCTCAAGCTGATGACTACAGCCAGGGCTCCATGACACTGAAGAGCTGAATCCATCCCAGATCCTGGATTGACAAGGCATTAATAAATTGTTAAGGGTTTATCAAAACTGCAGAGGCAATTTAAAGCAAATTCTTTGTCAGCAGAAACTAATTCTCAATGTATTCTTTCAACATATGCAAAATGAAAGGGAAATAAAAGTCGTGTGTTGCTTCATTGCAGCCAACACCTTGAAAATTTTTATTGCCAGAGTATTTCAGGACTGGAAACAGAAATACTATCCCTGTTGGTCTAATAGTAAGGATGCTCCTGCATTTGTATATTGAATGATAGATGGAAATATCCTATGAATGGAAGAGTAAACATTGCTGGATTTGTTTGCAGACCAACTGTCTTAGAAGGGGACAGCTGGAATTAGAACAAAAATAACCACAAAACCAGGTGCAATGCTCATGGCATTATCAGTAACTTCTAATAATTTTGATTTGTTTCTTGAATTTTATGTGAAACACAGGCATTTTATTCTCTGGAGCATTTTCTGTGAACCATTCTAGCAGAGCTCAGTCCGTGCTGGAAGTGATGGAGAGAGGGCTCTGTGTCAGAATTAACTGGATGCAGGAAGAGCTGGAGGAGTTCTTATCTGAAAGGGGAAAGAGACAGCAAATTCTTTGGGGATTTAAGACTCTGGATGAATCAGAGAGCAGCTCTCCACCCTCTCTTTGCCTTTTCCACAGCTCCCCTAACCTGTGAGGGACAGGCCACGAGCCCTTTGTCCTCATTTTCAAGGAGAAGCCCACATCCTCCCAAGCTCAGTGCCCTTTTAACCCCTGATCCAACCATTTGGCAGAGCTGGTCCTTCAGCTCTGCCAAGTGTTCCACCTGAGCCATTGCTCCCTCTGGGAGGGCAGTGCACACACACAGGGACAAGTGCAGGGGTAAAAAGTGCAGGAGAGTGCCCAGCACATCCTCTGGGCAAATCTGATCCTCCCCACTGGAGATGTGGTGTCCCACTGACACCATTCCTTGACATCCAGGCAGGGATTTGCATGAAACCTGTGGCACATAACTCTTGAGACCTTGTCTCCTCTGTTAAATGTGGATGAAACTGGTCAGTGGGTCCAACCACAGGGCACACACGGCAAAAACGGCAAAACACAGCAAATGTGCAGTCCAAGAAGTTGGGAAAACTGGCCTAAGTGTTCTCAAAGACAGGTCACACCTATTGTGAAGAGAGGAACTGAGTAAACCCCATTCCCAAAAGATAAAAAAGATCATTCTCTGCTTTATGGGAATCTACACACTACATTCCCACACAGGGGGTTTTGAAGAGGGAAATTCATGCAGAAAAACTGGTTTGGATGAGAGAGCTGCCAAACACCAGAAACACTGCTGTGTCTTTTCAAACATCTGGCTCAGTCCAGTTTTAGATGGAGACACTTCTTTCCACAAATCACTGACTACACATGAAGCAGGATTTGGGCTGTGCTCGAGTTTTTCAGAGATTTGTCTGGTTTTCCTGTATTTTCCAGTAAAAGGTTCAGTGAGGCATTTACTAAAACAAACAAATCCCCATGATTTTAGTAGTGTACCAGTAGCACTTACATCCAACAAACAGGACAAAAGATGCTCTTTTACAAACTCACTTCCTACCCCACAGACACAATGGTTTGTACAATAACACCACCCTCTGCCAAGAGATTCCAGTAGAAGACACAGTGACTCAAAAGAAACAAAGTGTAAGTTTATTGGACGCCAACATTTCTTAGTCAAGATCTAAGTAAAGAAAACACACAGTAGAAAAAGTTGTACAAAGCAGCAATGGATTTACATTACATTAAAGAAAAAGTTGCAATAAGCTATTAAGTCTCAGTCCTAAAAAAAGTAAAAACTCATCCTGGTGTATTGAACAGATATAGAATGTATAAGGTATACAGGATTATAAACCCAGAATTGCTTGTCTTACCTCTATAATCCTTTAAAATGACAAGTGATTTTGTGTAACTAATTGGAAAACTCTCTAGAAAATATATTGGATAATTCCAATTTCTAGTAGGAAACTATTCCCCTGTACCCAAGCACTTAAAGTGATCCCATTTTCCTGCTTTTTAAAAAGGGACACTGTCAAGAATGGGCCTTGAAAGATGTACTTTATGTGTATTTTGCACTTAACGCTGCAGAAGAGGGTTTGTTCTGCTTTTCTGTACACATCTGAATTAAAGCTGCTGCTGCAATAGTGGGAAGCTTGTGTCTTTAAAAGGTAATGTGTACCACTGAGAGACTGGGAAAGGAAGAAGAGGATCGAGTCCTTTATTCTGGAAATAGTGAGAGGAAAAGCAACATGAAAAATCAGCTCAACCCACAGAATTCAGTTACATTTTTCAGACATCCTCACAACAACTGAGGCTGTCCATAACAGGATTTTCATGCCCAAGCAGCTCAAGTGTTATGACCCAATTTGTTCCTAAACTCTTCAAAATTATTTATTAATATAAAGTATTTCTAATATAGGTATATTCATTTTCTGTATCCAGCCTTTCTCTTGAGAGTGTCCCTTTCCATAGAGCAGTTACAGTACAGTTTTTCACAAGTCATTTTAAATAAACAAGAATCAATAACATTAAAAATACTATCAGGCTGTGTTCAGCAACAACAGAAAAAAAATATTTTAACACTGATTCAATAACAGCAACACTAAAAAAACCCCAACCAAAACAAACAAACAAACAAAAAAACCCCCTCCAACAAAAAACAACCCCCTAAGCTTGTTTTGATTTTCATCTAAATCTTCTGGTAGGAAAATGTAAACAATTTTATTGAACAGTATAGGCACATGCCAGATTACAGGCTCATGCCAGATATTTGCACCCTCACTGTTAGAGCCAAGAAATTAGGCATAGTCTGTCCTTATCCCATGGGAGGAGCTCATTTTAACACTGCAAGTTTGGAACAGCAACAGAGAGCACGCAGAGCTTTGGAGCAAACCCACATGTCCTGCTTGGGGGAAAACAAACAACATCAGGCAAAAAAACCCTCCTGGATGCTCCTGCCTGAACAGGAAACACAGGCCAAGCCTCTTACAGCTGTTTGGGGTCACAGATAACACACTTCAGTTTTGAAACAGCCCAAACTCTGGGGTCACCCACTTCACCAGGTTATCTCCTCCATCACCTGCCAAGGGGTGTTTTGTTCTCCCTTACCAAATCACCCAAAACTAGACACAGATTCGTTACTGGTTCCTGTGTTTTGCTGCCACTGCTCACTTTCAAGGTTGGTCATGGTCCCAGTTCAGCAATGAACTTGCACAGAACAATTTTAAAAAGGTTAAGACTGATCTTAATGGACTTAAGATAGGCTTAGAGGCTTTGCCAACACAGTGCCTGAAAGGAAAAAAAAGTCCCAAACCAAAATACATTTCATGGCTCAACACTGCTCCCCTGAAATGCAACACTAGTTTCCACTCCCACTGAAGCAGGATAGTTCTCTGAGATTTATCTGATAGGTTATAAAAATAGCAAAAAAAGGACAGAATTATAGATTCTAGTCTATATATTAAAACATCTGCACATTCCTGTCACAAATTTTAGAAAAAAATGTAGAACACTTTTTTATATTTAACAAGACCTCTAACTTTGTGTCACTTCAATACACAGCTATAAAGTTAAACAAAATATGATGAAGACAGGCTTTTGTATCAATAAATTTGCCTTTTATTTTGGCTGTGGCCAAACTAGACACTCTTCAAAAGACTTTTATTTATAAACAAGCAACTAACATTTTTTTCCCATAATTTAAATTTTAAGACATATATTAAAGTTATATAAGTGGAAGCATATTTATTCCGTATCCTCCAAAATAAACACTTCTATCAAGGGCCTGTTAAGATACTGTATAAAAGCTAATAGAAAACCAGAACTGCTATATAAACATCTCATATTTAAATTTTAGAGATCCTGAATTCCTTTACTAAACAACAGGAACTGAATGTAAAAAAAAAAAAATTTAAAAAGAAATAAAAATCACACAGAACACACTCAAAGTGGAAAATAAAACTTTAAAACCCCCACCAAAACCAAAGCAACTGAAGAAAAACTTAGGAGGCTGTTTAGGCCAAAAATATTTTATGGATTCTTTATAATACCTAGTACACTAGGAAAAAGGCCAGGGTTTCTTCAAAGATGTTGCACAAGGTTTTGATTTAAAGTGTGTAGCACAGAGCAGAATCCCAGCTAGAAGTGACCCAGCTGAGCTGGCTGCCACCTTCCTTCAGAAAGCACACTGAATTTTAAAAGGCTTTAGCTCAACTTTTAGGCTGTTGTGCAGAGGAATCACTGGGGAAAACTTAGGAACCATTCTACAAAAACACGTTCATATTTTATACACACAGATTTCTTAAATACATATAAAGGGTACTTAGCAAGGCTTTATGTTTTCTGATTTTTAAAACCAGGTTTAAGTGCAATAACCATTTTATTTTGAAATTGTTTCTGGTAAGAAAGGAATTCATAGTCTTATTAGGTGGAATAAAAAAGTCAGCAACTGGAAATGTCACTGTTAAGCAAGTACCTTGTTTTAAATGCAATGCCACTGAAAGAGTTTAACTGATACTCAAGCAAATTAGCCTAATCATACTCAGCCACAGTTTGCCTGAAAGAGGACAAAAAAAGAACAACATGTTACTTTCAGAGGTGTCCAGCAGCAATTTTAGATCGTAGTAAAAATGAAGCGGAAGAGGCTTGAAACTAACATTGCAATTGTTTTGGCAGCTGAAAAGAATCAGGGGTCCATCCTGAGTTAATTCATTCAAATTTCCCTTACAAGAAAAATAATATCTGTTGGGGGAAAAAAAAAAATAAATGGTGGCACACTTGGCTTTCACTGAGAAAAATCTGGTGTGTGCCTAAGGGTGCCCATCCTCAGATTCTTAGGAGTTACACTTGTGCTTGATTTTGCTGAATCTCAGCATCAGCTTGCAATTCTACTTTTTGAACTTGGGATACTGAAAAAACAGTTACACACATGGTTACACAGGGAATCCAAGCCTCACTCCTGCTCCCCCTGAAATTGGTGACCAAACTTGTGCTGGTTTCAGTGGACACAGATTGGGCTCTGACTCAGCAGTGTGGAATTACATCCCCCTTCTCCCTACCCTGCAGGGGAAAGTTGGTCAGGATCATAAACACTGTTTGCATTATTTGCAAATCATTCTAACCCACCACCCCTCCACTAAGTTTAAATTCTAGCAGAAGAATTTCTCATTGTTGGTTCACCTCCTACTTCTGGGTAAATATTTCCTTGACTTACAGAAAAATTTGGACCCTTACTATAGCTCCTGGTAAATATGTGTGATCCTACTTACACTAAATGCTCCAGTTGGCATTTGAGGTAAAATAATGGAACCACAGAGAATATCTGCAGCCCATTATTACCACAATTTTCAACAAATTGGAAAATTGCAACACAGTCACATATGCTAGAAAGCGGCAGAAAGAATTACTCTATATGCATTGCATCCATAAAATACAGTGATTGTAGTGTGATTTTCTCCTCTGCTTTGAGCTGGATATGTACGCTTAATACAAATTTCAAATACATCTTCATTTATACAGGTGTCTATATAAATATTTACATTTTTATGTTTTGCTAAAACATATCTTTGTACTCATGGCCGAGCTTATTACTTGTGTTTAGAAACACAACTCATCTTCTGTCCCTTAATGAGCTCTCTCTTGTTGATTTAATAATTATACATTCCTTTGTAGTTAAAATTACAAACAGTTGTACAAATAGTGGAAACAAAACTATGAAACTTGTCTGACATCCATTCAACCTCAGTTCATGTTATAAACAGTACCATTTGCATTATGATGGCTGTTACACAATGACTTCAGCTACCCAAGTATCCATAGGAAATTAGTCTTTGGGACATTATATAAAGCAAAGTACCCCCTCTCTCAATTTTCCTTAGAAAGTTATAATTAAATGGCTGAAAGCAGGCTTGCTGCTACTTCTTATATAAAATCTTAGTAATAATATTGCTGACTTTAGATTCTATTTTAATTTGCACAAGTTCCATACAACAACAAAACAATTCTATGTTCCCTTAAAATAGCAAACATTCATATCCAATAACATCAGGATTACTCAAACTTGAGGTTTATTTGTTATTGCTAAAGGTTTCTAAGACCTAGGTCAATACAGCAAGACACTCCAACCACTTCTTTCCCAACTGCCAGTGCATGGCAACCACTTACATGGAGCTTGTGTGTGTTGGTTTCTTTTTGAAAAACAAATTATGACGTTGGTTACAGTATTTCACTACTATAAGCTCACAGTTAGAATCCAAATTGTTGTTTCTCTTTCGTTTAATATATAACTTTATATATAATACACACGCACACACCAACATCACGGGTTGAAGATCCATGCATACAATCCAGATGCAATTGTATTTCAGTGTCAAATGAAATAAAATAAAATTTATTCTGTTACTATTAGATCCCAGACCACAGTATTTTAAATTACTCTGCTTTCTACCTACTAACCAAGTTATACTTTTCCCTAATCTCCAAATCCAAGCAGCATCACAAATTCCAGATTTTCCATCATCATCGTTTTGATCCTCTTAAATGTGTAGTCTATGTGGCAGGCCTCTGAGATCCTGAACACAGCCCCCCCAAACCAGCTCTGCAAGGGTTCTGTTAAAGCTAATTGTGTGTCTGTTCGTGGCTCCAGAGGCTGAAAGCCGTCTTGAAAGTCCTGTGGCAGAGTTTGCACATGTACTGTCTCTTGAAGGTGATTGCCGAGAGCGGCGGGGCGTGGTAGAAGAGCGTGTCCGACTCCTGCGGCACGAACAGCTTCTCAGTAGTACCGGAGCTTTCCGGCAAGCCCGTGGGGCTGTCGGGCTCCAAAGGCTGGATTTTGGGGAGTGGTGGGGGTGGGGGTAAGGGTGGGGGTGATGGGGAATTAGCTGGTGGACATATCTCAGGCTCCTTGTTTGTGGACTCCTCCGCAGCCTGGGACATGTGAGACTGGAAGTGGCTCCAGAGCCGGAAATTCGTTCGGAAGGCCTTGTTGCACACGTGGCAAATAAACGGCTTCACGGAGCACAGGAGCTCCTGGTGACGCTCCAGCTGTTTGCGTAAGGTGAAAATCTTCCCACACTTTTCACATGGCCACAAACTGGGATCTTTCTTGGAGACTACGTCCTTAGGTTCCCTGCTCGTTTCGGTGACCTCGTCCTCTACGTCATCTGCCGGCTCTTCTTTGATCTGGATTTTAAACTGCTTGGAAACACTTAAGTCTTCAGGCAGGCATGAAGAGTCTTCAGAATCAAAATTGATTTGTTCTGACGAATCACTGAACACACCGTCCTCCTTTGCAGCAACGAAATTGTTCATTTTATTGGATTCCGACTGCGGAGGCAGCCGTGACGAACTGGTGATTTCTCCATTGTGATCCATGAGAGGCAAAGAAAAGTTCTCTGATGGAGCCATTGTGTTCTGATTGTGAACTTCAACCTGATGACGCCAGATACTGAAGGATGATTTGAAGGTGCGCATACACTCAAGGCAAGTCAGCTTCTTGTACTCACACTTGCTTTCATGCTCGTGCTTCAGCTCTGGAGAAGAAAACCTAAGGCTGCAGTAAGGACAGACAGTGGCGTTTCTACAGAGTCGCTCGTGGTTTCCCTGTTCGATAAGTGAGGAGAGCTTGGCATTGCAGAGACGGCACTGATAAACCTCCTTGTTTTCCACTGGGTTTTCAATATGAATGTGATCTTTCTGCTTAGGAGCCTTGTTCCCTCCAATGGGTTTCTCCCCAGGGTGCATTTTTATGTGCTGTTTGAACTGGGAGAGGAAACGATAAGCTTTCCCACAGTAGGTACAAATATAGGCTCCTTTGGTTCTTGACCTTAAATTCCTTTTGATGACTTGTTGTGCTTGTGAAGCAGACTGACCCTGAAAGCTCTGCTTGCCCCGTCTTAGCTTCACAATCAGAGCTTTTTTGATTTCTCTCTCCCTCACTATATCGATCAGTTTTCTTTGGAATTTTTCATCCAAAAGGGCGTGTGAACTGGAAGCTGGTGAGGGATTCTTCACGATTCCATGTTGTGTCTGGCAGTGCGTCCACACTTTGAAATTGGTGTGGAATCTCTTGTGGCATATGTCACAAGCATAGGGCTTCTCTGGATTGTGATACATGTTAACATGGCGATGAAGACCTGCTGTTGATCTGAAAATTTTAAGGCAGTGTTTACATTTAAACTTTTTATTTGGTCTTGCTTCTTCCATCTCGCTGTACTCATCTTTACTGACATCAGAATCAGGGAAATCAGCATCAAGGTGCGTGGGGCTCGAGCCTTCCTCAAAGTTCTCTTCTGAGCCAGGAGAACCCTGCTCATCTGCCTTCAGCTTCTTGAACGGCAGCCTCCTATCGTCCTGGAACCTCCTTTTCACTGGAAGGCTGCTGGGTTCCTTACGGTCATCCTCAGTTTTAAAAGCAAAGTCTTTGTTTGCTGACGCTGAAGCATCACCCACTGTAACTCGTATGATTTCAGCAGGATCTGAGAGGGGACTGCTGGGCTCGGTTTTGATCCGCACCTCCGAGAGAGGGGAAGCCACCTCCCGATCCGTTGACTGAGAGGCACTGAAAGACCTAAGGCGATGTGGGTGTATTACCTGTGGCTTCTCATCCAAGGCTGACTTCTCTGATGACTCTTTTGAGGATGACTTTTGGGATGCAACATTAAATGTCTTCTGGGAATCGTTAGTTCCCGGTGAGGAGCACGAGGATACCTGTGCAGGCTTTAGGTCAACAGAAGGTGAGTAAATAGGAACCTGGCTGTCCATGGACAGTGACCTTCGAAGGAGACTTTTTACAAGGGGCCCACTTCTGTCAATACTTTGGTTTTCTGGGCCAGACCCACTAGATGGGATTACTAGCCCTAACTTGGAGTAGTAGAGTAAATTCCTGTCTTCCCCTTGACCATTTCCTTTTCCTGCCTCTCGCAACAAAAATGTGGATTCCGCTGCCCCACGCAGAGACAAGACTGGTGGACGTGGTCTTTTCAAAGACATCTCTGCAACTTTTCCTCGCAGAAGCTGAGCGCTACTTCCTGGCTCACCGCCTGCCATTTCTTTCTCTGCTAAAGACATCTGTGGCAGCACCATGTTCCTTTTCACTAAAGCACCTCTGCTCTGATCCTCCACAGTTACAGAAGTTTCATGAACCTTTGAATAGCTCACAGGGCCTTCTTTCAGCCACCTCCTTTCAGTCAGTGATAAGTTGTGAAGGGTTTCAGTTGCTTTTGTTACCTGTGGTCTGCCACTGGCCTTGACAGCCACGGAGGGTGAAGGTTTAGGAGTATGGCTTAAGTCATGTTGTGTTTGATTTACGCTTTTTGCTTGTGCTTCAATTCTGTTCTGACAGACGATGACACTTCTCTTCTGAGAACTACTTTCATCTTCATCTTGATAGAGTATTTTTTTTATAGGACAAGAAGGAAAAGGAGCTTGAGGACTCTTGGAAACAATGTTTGTAAGAAAAGATATTCCAAGACTGTAGCCCAGTTCTTGCACAGCTGCAAGGCTGCCTTTCTCAATGAACAAGGATGAAGAATAAATGTAGTTCAACACATTATCAAAAGCATCTGGCTCACAAAAGTCGAGCTGAAACACTGACTGAGACTCATTCTCCTTATTTGTGAACAGAGTTTGGAAGTATTCACTGCTGGCAGCCAGAACATTCTTATGAGCTCGGAATTTCTGGTCTCCTACGATCAGCACAACGTCACACAGCTGTCCCTTGAGACGCTCCTCGTTCAGGGTGCTCAGGAGGGAAATGGCATGTGCTGGATTTATGTAATGCAAGAGCCCCTCCATGATTCCGATGTCCCTGAAAAAGAACAACAACAACAAAGCTGTAGGTTGCCTTATATGAACTGTAACTGTTAGAGGCAAAGTAAACACATCTCCTGTACTCTGTAGACTGGCTAAACCACCATCAAACAGTGATTAAAGGAACAGCTTGTGTGGAGGAAAGGTTTGGGAATGAAAACACCACTGCTAGCTCCAAAAAAGCACAGGCATGGGAAGAGCCAGCTCATCTGCCCACTTTCAAATATCCTTTTAATTGCTAATCTTACACCAAGGATATTACACCTAACTAGCTGGGGAATGGATGGATGGATGGATGGATGGATGGATGGATGGATGGATGGATGAATGGATGGATGGGCGGGCTGTGTCCTTTTCCTGTAAATACACCTTTCCACAGGTAAGAACAGTTCCATCATTTTACTCTTGATCATCTCTTTTTCTGTTTCAGCTTTATGAAGATCTGTCTTGACAACTGGATTGATAAACTCTTGGATCAGGTATCTAAAGCTTAGTTATAGCAACTTGCCTTTCTGAGGCTAAGCAACCCTAACAGTCTCCTGCTGACCAGACAAATGAAGGGGGTTTTGTTGTCACTTTTAATAGGATGATGGAAAGGGCATTAATACTGGAAGAGAGAAGGAAGCAGCATTATTGTCTGTAACCCAAATTCATCATGTTTACTTATGCTTAATAAGTGCTGTTAATATCTACTTCTAACTGTATGTGTCACTTAAAACTGCACTGTCAGGATCTGGTTTCTGGAAAATGTCAGTTTTCACTGAAGTATCCCTGCATTGCTTTGCTCAGGATGAAAAGCAATCAGAGAACTGAAATCTCCATTTCATTCATTGGCATTAAAGCACTTTATGCCCACAACCCATATATCTGAGAAACAGTTACCCTTGGTTGCATCCAAGAGTACAATAAGCACAAATTAAGCTGCAGTGCAGAAATCTCCATGATCCATATGCTTCAAAACACAGCCTACTCCATACTGCAGGATGTCTTGATAACTCAATATACTGCTTCTGATGAGAGCTTAACAAAAGAAGATAACCAGGCTCTAAGTTAAACAAAGAACTTCTTTGGAAGGAGTTGCAATTTATATATCTGTGCACAAGAAGACACACAGAGAAATCAACAATATTAAATTCTCTTATTTTTTTCACAGACACTCTCTACACTACCTCCATGGTGGTTATAAAACAAGTCAATGATGTGTCTGTTAAAAGCAATTCTCTTATATTTACAGTTGATTTGAGAAACTACTTTTTAGATTAATTTGTACATGATGTATGCAACTACAATGAAAAGATTTCACTGCTCATCAGCTTACAAGCAAAACTGTAAAGTTTATCAAAATAAAAAAAAAATACTGAGAAACTATAACCCCATGGTTAATAAATGATGATGGTAAATCTTAAAACTAATGGGTATAAATAAGTGATCAAAGTCTAAATTGCTATTAATGAGAAATGACTTAAAGGATGCCACATGCAGTGTCTCAGGGCACTGATCTTATCAAGGACTGAGCTACCACTTCTCCACCTAAAAATACCAAATGAGTTCATAGTGACATGGCAACAGCAAAATCAGAATGCTGTTTCCTCATCAAATCAGTCTTAACTGAGTATTTCAGTGCCTTGCAGTGTCATTTCATAAACACTAATTTATCCTTAATTCACCTTAGATAGCTATAATGCATAATTCCCCCACACCTCCATCTATAAAAAGCAGTGCAGTCAATCTTAATTTGAGAAAGCAATCTGGCTTGTTTTGCTTTCTGTGTTTTATTTAAGAAGACTGGAAGGATGGAGGTGGGGGTGTGAGGATGGTGGTTCATTATCCTCCTTTGTGGATGCCACTGCAATTTAAAGTGGCAGAGTGTGACTGGCCCTAATCCAGTGTCATGGTCTGAGCACCCATTAACACTTACAGAGTTATAACTGGTGCTCCAGGAGGGCATCTTTCCCTTTCCCTTCACCTGGAAGAAAGTGAGTTTGCAAACTCAAGTGATTCCTCTGGGATGCATGCTGCAGAAGGTAAATGGAGGTAGCAGATCAACAGAGCTTAGAAAACTTTAATTGTGGTGTAGAGACACCCAAGAGAAGCTGCTGCATAACCCACACTTCAAGGACACAGTGGAAATAGAATGCATTAGTCAAATGTTTTGAAATATTTTAAGAGCTTTCATTTTAATCTGCTTTGCCCTTGTGTTTTTAAACCTGGCAGAATAAACACCATGTAATTACTGTGTCCCTCTGCCCACCTAATGCAGCAGTGCAGTGTAACCAGTAGAGTGGTGTAAAACCTGCAGGACTAAAGCAGAACCCAACAGTCACCCATCCTTCTGGCCACAGTTTCCTTTTTCATTCCTCTAACTACTCCAATTCATCACACTAAACAGCACAGACATAAACATCCCTCCCTGTCACGCTCAGGGCACAGTGAAGGAGGCTCTGGTGCAATGTAACTCTGTCACTTTAACAGTAACCAAGGCTGCTGCATAAACAAATGGCAAAGGACCAAATCAATCCTCCAAAGGCAGCTTTAATCCTGGTATTTCCTAACTCAAGCGTTTGACTTTCAGCTTAATAGCATTTAGACACAACAGGCAGAAATTAAACAAACAATAGCAAGAAACACATCAGAACTGTTTTGCAGAACCATTTTAAGACATTTACTCAGATCACGTGAAAGATTGAAATGTTTAGAAGTAGAAAAAATAATCAACCCAAAGAACATTTGAGTACAATGTGTCAAAATTTCACTACATGAACACTTTTCTGTAACAAAGTTGATCCAAGACATCCCTGCTCTCTTGTGTTCATCTTACCTGCACACTGCAGGTCACTCCTCCTTCAGCTGTGCCAGTACAAATATTTGCAGGCCTGTATGACGTAGCAGAACAAAAAATAAATAAAGCCCCAACACTATTTCTTTTCAAATGCTGGTCAATTTTTATAGTACACCACATCAGGAACTATTGCACTGGCAGAACTGAAGAGGCAGCAATAGGAACAGCCGTAGGAGGACAAGAACTGGTTCTCAAAGCCAGTGCTTGGCTGCCGGGGCTTAGCCCCACACAAAAGCTTCCCTGGCACAACTCTGGCAGTCTCCTGTAATACCAGGTTTGGTTCCAGCTGTTTGAGTACTCCTACTTCTCAGCTGCAGATAACCATTTTTTTCCAGCCACCTTCACTCCTGACTGGAAACAAAGTTTTCGTCTTTTCTTCCATGATGTTCAGGTGACATCATGGGAACAGCAGGAGCGCATCAGAAAATCTCCCAGTCTGTATGCAGGTGCCTCGTGCCACAGCAGCTGCTGGTCCTCAGGAGGAACAGTGACTAAATTTATACTCCAGATCCAGGAAGGCCCAGTGCAGCAGGAACTTTCAGGAGGCCAAGAAGAAATTTTAGTGACAGCCCTCACAGAATCACAGGATGGATCAGGCTGCAATGGACCACAGTGGTCAGCTGGTCCAACCTCCCTGCTCCAGCAGGGTCACCCCAGAGCACACAGCACAGGATTGTGTCCAGATAGGTCTGGAATATCTCCAGTGAGGGACACCACACCCTCTCTGGACAATCTGTACCAGTGCTCAGTCACTGCTGAGGAAAGTTCTTCCTCATGTTCAGGTGGAACTTCCTGGGCATCATTTCTGCCCATTCCTCTTGTCCTGTTTCTGGGCACCACAGAGCAGAGCCTGGCCCATCCTTTATCCTGTAGATATTTATACATGTATACACACAGATACATACACATTAATGAGGTCCCCTCCCAGTCATCCCTTCTCCAGGTTCAACAGGCCCAGCTCCCTGAGCCCTCCCTTGTAAGAGAGATGTTCCAGTCCTCTAATTCCCTCCACTGATCTCAGAAAACTAGATTTCAAAAGCCTAAGTACCATATTTGGTATAAGATTGTTTTTATATTTTGTATTTTGAACAAGGATAGAAAAAGGTGCCTCTACTATTTCAAAATAACTTTTGTAAAACAAATCTCATGAAAGCTCTTCACAAGGCTGAAAAAGCTTAATCTTAGGCCAAACAGTTTCTTGATCTTCAACAGCAACCTCCCTTTGAAGTGGGAGTTCCCCTTCCTTTCCTCTGTTCCTTACTCACATCTCCTCCTCCCAGCCCTGTCCTACTGTCCCCTTCCTTTCACCTGCTCTGCTGCTCATTTGATCTTCCAGTGAGTTGATTTAATGCTTTAAAATTAAGCAGGAAACAAACAAATAAACAAAACCATTCCAAATTTTTAGATCTGTTTGCTATTTTATAGGATAGGGAACTTAATCAGCTCACTGAGAGGTCAAATGAGCATCAGGGTTCCAGCAAGAGAAGCCATGCACCTCCCCATTCTTTGTCAGGAAGTTATTCCATCAGCTTCCTCCAGCTGGAATTTCACCTTTAGAAACAACAGAGACACTGACTTTACAGCTAAAACTTTACAGACAGAATCAGGCAGGTATTTATGTGTGGTTTCAGTGTAACAGCTACACCCTCAAATACATGAGCAACAAAGAGATGATGTTGCCTTCTGACTGGCAGTGGGAAAAATGATGTTCTGAAACCTTCAGTGAGATGCAGTATTGCAGGAAGGAGGTGCCAGGGCTGTGAGAGAAGCAGAGGTTGGAGGAGAAAACACACAGAAGAGACAGACTGAACAGGGGTCTAAACAGGGAAAACACACAAGAAGCATGGCAGGGACAGACCCACTAAAGAAAGCAAAGAAATGTGGATTATAAAACTCAGCCAAAAAATACAAGTGACTTCCCGGGGCATCCTCTGGGAAATGCAGGAATGTTGTATCCATTTGAGTGCTTTTCTGAGGATCTGATGGCTTTGACAATTCTGGTGCTCTACCAGAACAGTAGGAAGTTCCCTTACCTGTCATATATTCAGATGAAAAAGGAACCTACACTGCTTAAGCTTCTACTCAAGGACCCTATGCTGGATTTTATGACTTGAGTTTGACAACAGTTTATAAAATGTCTCTTCTCCCATCAACAGCCTTTGCAACACAGATGATCTCCCACATCACATACAGATTTACACATCCCCCTATATACCCCCAAAACCTGTAGGTAAAAGCTGCAAACCCACATAGGAATATTGTTTGCATTTCTATAATCTTTTTTCTATCTGAATACTTAAATAATTTCTTGCTGCAAGTTTGGGGATTCTGTCTTCCTGGATTTAATGAAATGAGATCTCACTGCTATTGCTGTTTTCCACTGCAGACAGCTCTGTGAACTTTCTCCATGAAGACAAACGTTTCTCATTTATAATAGGTCAGCAGCACAGAGAGACCCACTGGTATGAAGGCAGGCACAAAATCAGATAAATAACATGCTTGCTAGCGTGTAAAATTGATGGACTAATTTCTACCTATTTATCCTCCAGACATATAAAAGCAGAAATTTAGGGAGAGAAAAAGATGAAATTTTGTAACCACAGAATTACAGAATGGTTTGGGGAGGGACCTTAAGGGTTATCCAGTTTTAAGCCCCCTGCCATGGGCAGGGACACCTCCCACTAGACCAGGTTGCTCAGAGCCCCATCCAACCTGGCCCTGAACGCTGCCAGAGATGGAGCAACCTGTGCCAGCGCCTCACCACCCTCACAGTAAAGAATTTTTTTCTAACACCTAATCTAAACCTACTCTCAGTTTGACTATTCTGGAATCTATTTTGCCCTATGCTACGGACAATTAATTAGCAGTTACCCTGACACAGACATGAAATTCACTTAGAAATTAGAGGCTACTTTTCACATTCAGATCATACCCTCAGTTTCATGTTCTGACACTTAAAATAGCTCCCCCTGACGTGCAGCAAACTACAGAATGTCAGAGTACAAAGCTCCTCTTGTCATTCCCATTCTTGTTTACAACCCAGCAGCAGCTCAGGGTGCAATTTCATCTTACTCCCAGAGCAGTCTAACCAGGGATTGCTCCTGCAAGGAGTAGCCCATGTCTCCTCCCTCTCTGAGGAAAGGCTGCCTTGTGCTGGAGCAAGGAGCAGATCCAGCTAAAGGATGGAAGAGACAGGGCAGGGAAATGCTGCCTGGGAGCTCTCAAAATTCTTCCTGAAACATTCTGTGAAGATTAAATCAAACACAATTCAATAAGATATTGGTCCTGGCCTCCATGACTCGACTAAAAGGTGTGTAACTCAGCCTGAAAACTGCTGTAAACTAAACCAAAATACTGAAAGTTTAAAAACACCTCACCCTAGGAGTTCTTCATCTTTTATTCCCTTGAAATGTTTATTTTGTAACACAAAATACAAAGCAACATTTGCTTTGTAATGTTGCAATTAAACTCTCTGAAGGGACAAGTCTGAAAGGCTCCAGGGTCATCAAATTTAAACACCTACAGAAATCTCATCCCCAGAAATATTTCTTGTCATTTTTTTGGTAAGAGATGCATGAAATTTTAGGAATTGTAGACCAAATCCGTACACTTGTACTATTTCTACAGGTTGATTTTATTGTTTTATTGGCAATGCTGAGATATACTTATCAAATGGAGTAATATTCAGTCATCTGCTTTACTAGATGAGACACATTAACTGGCCTAATTCACAATAAAAACTTGTCTACACAGAGCTTTTAATTTTGCTGGTATAGTAAAAGTGACAAACCCTAATTGTGGTCGTATTTCTATTACCCTAATGGTGCTTTTTACAGGCACAGTGTATTTTGGATGGGAAGAGAAGCCACAAATCCATGTCAGGTACTTTTCTATCAACAGAACAGTGTTTACACTAAGGTTTTCTTTAAGAAAATGAGACACGAGGGAGAAACACATTTAATCTGAAAAATGCGGAATATAAAAGCTGAGCCTAAAAAATTGCTGAGTGACAAAGTTATGATTCAGGGATTGCAGGTATCTTCCTCCCACTGAAGGGATCCAAAGAAAATGTCATTCAGCCATCACTGATTCTGGCCAAGGTACTGGGAAGAAGATACAGGAAAGAGGAAAAACAACAGCAATTTTACCTGAGTTTTACCTTAAGAGATTTACAAAATCATGACTGGCATGTGCAAGACTTTCAGTTTACTCAAAGTCCACAAGAAACTGAAGGTAAGCTATGTCTTACATAGTTAAAAAAAAAAAAAAATTAATTTAAAAATCCAGCTCCATGAACAAGAGCACTGTATTTTCTTTACTCCTCAAAAGTATTTATGAGAATGGAGATGGCCATATTTTTACTGTAATTCCAGGAAATTTGGCCCTTAAGCTCCACAGCTGAAGGACTGTACTCAGAGCTATGTCTTGCTACAGAATAAACAAATTCCTTTTGGTTATGACAGACTGAGTGTGGCAGTAATTAGAAATCACTGCAATTCTGCTGCTTTTCCTTCCATGACTTTTAATTTACATTAACAGGGGCTTTGTGAGGCATATTTACTGTTCCAAGAGCACTGTTTTTCAGAAGTGCTCTGAAGATACTCACACATATGAGGGGGTGGAGGGGACACTCACTGGGCTCTGTGTCAGAACTGTCCCTGCAATAACCACAACTTGTCAGAGGCTGAAGAGAATGAATTGCAACCTAAATATTACTCAACACTGTTCAGTAGTGAGGTAGGATAAACCTTGGATAAGGAGATTAATGGCCCCAGATGAAAAAGAGAAAAATATTTCTTCCTTTACCAAAGAATGCAATTTAATTGTATACAAATAACTATTTGCAGCATTTTAAAAAAATACATGTATTTGGCCAAAGGATTTTTCATGCCTTTTCGTCACAGACTGCATGGAAAGAACTTGCACAAGAAAGATACAGTGTTTCACTATCTCTCAGAGGGAAAACCCTTCAACAATCAGGACCAGGGGATTTCAAAACATATTTTTGATGGACAGCAAGACTGATGAACTGATGGGGGTGGAGATGGAAGGAGCTCAGGAAGATTGAAAACTTGCTCAACACTTTCTTTCCTTGTTCATAAAACATGCCTGAGCTGTTCCAGAACAGCAAAATACATAAAGTAGTCAATAAGAAAAGACAACAAATTTCTTTTTATTTCACTGCTTATTGAAAGAAAATGTAAGAGAACTGATGTCTTTAATATGACCAGTAGGAAAAAAAATTCAAAGCACCACAGTACAAAGATTAATATGAAACTACAACAAATATTTGGGAAGGAAACCCCCCTGCACAGAACACCTATTTTAAAGGAAGGCATATTGCAGTCTTGTCATTTGCAGCAAATGACTCTGCTGCTTCTGAAGACTTGTGCTGCTTTCTGAGGATCTCCGATCATTACATGAGATAAATTTCAAAATGAAGGCGCTCAGTTGCTCAAAAGTTTAATGAGAGCTGAAATTGTTGCAACTGGAGCATGTGACTCAGAGCACAGCCCCTCCCAGTGCAGAACAAACCTTGTGCTGATTACAGCCCAACTTCCTCTCCCCTCTGAGTCCACACTTGGTCACACACTGAAGTTATCACCATTTTGCAGATAAAGTGAATTTCAAAACCCTGAGAGCTGCAGAGGGTTAGTTTTTAACAGTAACTGCTTCACAGATCCTGAAGTTCAAAACAAAACTTCAATACATTAAGAAAGCTCAAGGCTTTCTGCGAAGCTGACCTTTTAAATCCAAATGTTGACCTGCCCCTAACTAATTCTGAGCAAAGTGTGATCAGCCATCACTACAAAGATGATCAGATGATCACTTAATTATGTGTGCATGTATTCTCTAGAATCACACACAAAAAAACTCCCATGAGCTCAGAAAACCTAATTTGTTAGTAATATCCAGCTTCTACTGATCCAGAGGGTTCTCAGTGTGAGATGGACGTGGCAGAGTGTCACCCTGGCACTTGGAACCTACACAGCAGGAACAAGAGGCACAAAAGTTCACATTTATCACTGAATGTACAGCACAAAAAGGACTTTGGGAACTTCTTAAAAGCTTCTGCCTGTTTTATAGTCAATAAGAATACTAATATGTGCTAAAGGATAAGCTACCTTGAACATTAAAGCAGAATCAGGCGAGCTCACAAGTGGTGAAAGCCCCAAGGAATTCTGGTCTGCAGCTGAAAACTCCAGAGGTTCTAATTTGTGACATCTCCCTGCAAGCCTCTACTGAGAGCATGTAAATGACAGCTCTTGAAATGGTCATGATCCAGTCAGGATGGGTGGACTTTCCACAGGTAAACAAAATATTCTTCAGAAATTACAAATCTACAGCATATGGGTGAAACACATCTAAAAGAAAGGGATGTCAGATGCCCTTTCACCCAAGAGATGGCCACATAATGTGGGGATTTTTTGCTAACAAGGTTTATAAAAACAGTTGCTTAAATTTGCTCCAAACTTCCCCTCAAGAGGATCAGCATAGCACTGGTGGAAAATTTTAGTCAGAGCACTTTGTCAGTTTGAGCAAAGTCAGAACAGAACACTAAATCTACACATAAAACAGTACTAGATTTACCTGCACTGTGTATTTACTACTCCTGATTTAATATCAAAAGATGTCCTGAACAAAAATACATTTTAAAAAAATCTAGTTTCACATTAATTTATCTAAGGATAAAATATTAATTTTAATTTAACTACAAGATACCCGGTGTATTCACAAAAAGCTCTGTGATTGTGTAATTCATCACAATCTCTTCTTGTATGTACAGCCTACCTACCTCTTACTTCTACTGGGAGTCCAACTACAAAAAAAAAGGAAGAGCTACTAAAGCAATTGCTATTTAATTATTAAGATGAGCTTACTCAGCACACACACACTCCACAATTATTTCCTGTTTAATAGTAACTCCTTGAAGTTTTTCTCCTGTTTATTTACATACACCTCATCCAATCTGAACACACCATCAGCTTGGACTTCAGGCAGGATTACAGTAAAGTTCTGACAGCTGTGACCAGGTAAAATAAAAACTCCCCAATTTTCTGCACAGGCACAGCCCAGCACTGAGGAGTTCCCCACCTGGCTGAGAAATGTGCTTCATTCTGCTGATGAATAATCCAGCCCACGAGTGCTCAGGCCAGCAAAGCCACACTTTGCTTACAGAACCACAGGATGGGTCAGGCTGGAAGGGACCGCCGTGGGTCATCTGGTCCCACCTCCCTGCTCCAGCAGGGTCATCCCAGAGCACACGGCACAGGATTGTGTCCAGATGGTTCTGGAGTATCTCCAATAACAGAGACTCCACACCCTCTCTGGACAATCTGTCCATTGCTCAGACACTGCACAGCAAAGTTCTTATGTTCAGGTGGAATTTCTGTGCATCAGGTTCTGCCCATTGCCGGGCACCACCGAGCAAGAGCCCGGACCATCCTCTGACACCTCCCCTTTCTCTACTGACAGACACTGATGAGGTTTGGATGAGGTTTGGTACCTGTCTGCACTTACACGCGGGGATCTCGCTGGGGGGAGATGAAACGCGCTCTCCCTTCCAGACACACCGGGGAGGAGCCGTGTCACCGAGCCACGGCCCTCCCGGCGCCTCGCTCGTGTTTTAGAGCTCGGAGCGGAGCGGGGGAAAGAGCCTGGAGCGGCCGGCGGAGGGGGAAGCGCCGGACCCTCACACCCCTCAGGCGGCCGGTCCTTCTCACCACCGGTGCCTGAAATCCCTCACACCACCGGTCCCTCACGCCCTGCGGCGGCCGGACCCTCGCGGCCCTCACGCCCGTTGCAGCGGGTAACGGGCTCCTGAGGCGCCGCAGCCCAGGGAAGCCTGAGGTCGGCGCGCCGCTTCCCGCTCCCCCCCTCCGCTCCCGACCCGCCTCTCCCCGCCTTCCATCCATCCTTCCCTCCATCGCTGCCGGCCGCGCTCATGCGCCCTGAGCGCTTCCCCCGCGCCTCCCCCTCGGGGCTCGGGCCCGGG
>NC_031768.1:4502102-4521256 GCF_001522545.3 Parus major
CCCCCCTGCTCGCCCCCTTCGGCGCCTCCGCTCAGGGCTCAGCCCGCGCTGCCGCCGCCGCCGCCGTGCTGCGGGCGGGGCGGGGGGGGGGGGGGGGCGGGGGGGGGGGGGGGGGGGGGCGGCGGCTCCGCGCGGCCGCGAGTCCGGTCCGCGGCGGCGGTCCGCGTTTTGCGGGCGGCCGCTGTATTTCCCGGGCCGTCCATGGCTCGGTGCTGTTGGCTCTCTCTCCGTCTGATCGGCGCAGGCTGCGCGGGGCTCCCTACGGGATCAGAGCGCTCCCCCGCCGGGACTCCACTCCTCACATCCTCCTGCTGGGACTCAGCTACATTTCCAGCCAAGCCTGGCTTTATTATGTGTGTCTGCACTGCAGCCCCAGCAGCAAGATCAGGAGGAGGAAAAGGAGCCAGGACAAAGAAAAGAGAGGGAGGCTGGCGAGAGCTAAAGAAAATAAAAACCCAGGGCAGCAGCGGCAGCAGCGGCAGCAATGAAGGCAGGAACGGTGCCACCTTCCAGCGAATAACCCATGGAGGCAGCTAGCGGCCCCGGCATCGATGCAAAGAAGCACTTACCTTGTTCCGCGAAGTGCGTGCGTGCAGGGGAAGGCGGCTGCGAGCGCGGCCGGCCGCGGGGAGCCCACCCGCCCGCCAGCCCAGCTCCAGCTCCAGCTCCAGCTCCAGCTCTGGGGATCCCCCGGCAGACCGCCCGCCCGACCGACCGACCGACCGACCGCCTTCCACCGCGGGCAGCGCCGCCCGCAGCGCTCAGCCCGCCCCGCCGCAGGGAAACTGAGGCAGCGGCCGCTCGTGAGGGGGGTGGCCCGGCACGGGGGGAGGGGGGACACACGGAGGGACAGTGGGGACCTGTGGGGTTTGGGAGGTGCCGCTGTGGTAAACCCGCAGCCACCGCCCTCCGGCCTGTGTGCGGCGGCTGAGGGGGGGAACCCGCGTGCAGCGTTAGTGTGCGATTCACCCGAATCCGTAATTGTGTCGTCGTGAGTTTTTATTGCGGTGGTTATTGTTACTATTCTTTTCATGTTGTGTCTTTTCTTAAGCGCTGGGCTAAGGCCCAGTGTGGACTGTGAAGCGCCGTGCCTAGTGCCGCCCACTGTGTCCCTCACAAGCCACCCCTCAACCCTTCGCATTTCTGTCCCCCTCAGAAGCCACCACTGTCCCCGTCAAAAGTCACCGACTTCCCCCAGCCACCCCCTGGTACCACAAGGTACCCATTGAACCCCTCCCAAGCCACCCACTGTCCCCTTCTAAATCCACTCCCTCAAAAGTCCCCTCCATTCCCCTCAAAGGCCACCCCCATTCCCCTCAAAAGCCACCACCCCAACCGCTCAAAAGCCACCCCTGTCCCCCTAAAAAGCCACCTCCATCCCCCTGTCCCCCTCCCAAGCCACCCACCATCCCCCTCCCAAGCCAGCCCACCACTCTCCGTTGCCATCAAGGACACACATGTCCAGATCCGGGTGGGTTTTGGCTCAGGCCCTTTGTAGCTGCTCTACTCGCTCCTCTCGATGTGATTTGAAAAAACTACAATGGCCATTATCATTGCTTTAGGCTGGCTTCTCGTCGTGATTATCCGCTTTGAATTAAATACCTGAATAGGGCTTTATGTGTCAAAATGCAAGTATTAAAATAGAAATTAAGAATTACAAGATTTCTCTAGTTTTTGTCAAAAGCTAATCTGGAGTGTTATCTTTTCATTAAGGACAGCTCTAGAGATTTGTATCTAATCCCATAGATGTTTTCAGTGTGCTTTTAGATATCCCACCTAGGTCACAAATACTCCGAAGCAGCTGTAGAATCCCTGGAATGTGTTTAGGGATGCGTTTAAACCCTTTTTTGCCAAGGTTTTGTCGCAAACAAGCTAAAACCTATGTAAGGGAAGGTGATGTACTTTACTGGGTCTGGCTCCTTTTTATTATCATCTCTAGATCTTGGGGGTTTTGTGTCATTGCTGGCTCTTTTAGTAGCTTTGGAAACTCGGGAAGCTGCTTGTGAAAGGAGTGGGGTTTTTTCACTCGGGGACTCATGCCCTGATGCGAGTGTGGCTTTGTGAGCCAGCACAAAACCCCAGCAAGCTCTTTGGTGTTGTCTGGAAGAGTTCCCTGGTCTGGTTTGCTGTGCGGGTGTGCAGACAACTGCTCTGGCACAGGGGCTGCTGTGAATAATACTGGGAAAGCAGTTGCAACTGTTCCCATAAACTAGTTTGTGCTGTGCTGCCAGGGAAAGATTTGGGAAGCTAACATGAGCTTGGAAATCAAGGCCCTGATAACTTTTTTTTTCTTCTCCTTCCCCCCCCCCCCCCCCTTCATATATACTTAGTTACTTCTCATCCAAGTAGAAACTGGTCTTGCATAATTTCTCATCTGTGCTTCTCCAAAAGGGCCTATGGCACAGATGGAGGATCTCTGTCCCAGAATTACCCTGCTGAAAGGTGTTCTTACACGTGTGTGACTAGCTGTGCAGGTATTTATTACCAATATTTTTAATTTGTCAGGTTCCCTAGTGAAAGTGCAGCCAGTGGAACAGAGCCCATGCAGTGGCTTGTATAATTCTGTTGGTGTGAGTCCTGAAGAGGCTACAAAGTTGATAAGAGAACCGGGGCACCTCCCCTATGGAGACAGGCTGGGAAAGTTGGGGTGTTCAGCCTGGAGAAGAGAATGTTGTGTGGAGACCTCAAAACATCTTTCAGAATCTGAAGAGACCTGCAAAGAAGCTGGAGAGGAGCTCTTCATCAGGAACTGGAGTGACAGGACAAGGGGGAATGGGTACAAACTGGAAAAGGGGAAATTTAGGTGAGATATTAAGAAGAAATTCTTCAGTTTGAGGGTGCTGAGGCCCTGGCACAGGGTGCCTGGAGCAGCTGTGGCTGCCTCTGGATCTCTGGAAGTGCCCAAGGCCAGGTTGGACACTGGGGCTTGGAACACCCTGGGATAGTGGAAGATGTCCCTGCCATGGCAGAGGGGTGGGATGAGGTGATCTTCCAGCATTCCATGTTTCTATAGTTTTGTCATTCTTACAAACAGATAATTTGAGGAAATTTTGAATGCAATCCTCCAATATTCTGTGATTTAAAAAATACATAATCTGACTGTATTTCATGATCTAGTCTGATTGACTTGATGTTATTAAAGTTTATGAATGCCTTATATCCCTGTAAATTACGTGTTTCTTGATTCTAATGAAATCTTGGGAAGGAATTAATTCTGTAGAATTATTGGGGGTTTAAGCTGTCTGTAAGTAGGTTAATTTTGTCAAATGTACTATTCCCAATTATTTGAATATATTCTGGTTCTTCAAGATTATCTTGTTTATGAACATATTTCCCAACATTTCTAATTTTAGATGCTTTGATGGAGGGCTTAGTTTGATATATTTTTCATCTGTATGTGTGGTTGCAGCTGTTATTACCAGGTGCATGTTTGTTAAGTATACGGTTTGTTCTCCATTTGGAGTATCCAATAACTACTCAGATTAACTTTGGATCATACTTGCCAACAAGCTTTGTCACTGGAATTCTGTTAAAAATGGAGCTCCTGCAAAATGTAGAATGTAAAGAAACTTTAAAGAAAATAAAGGATGATTATACATGGGCATTGTGAACAAATTAACGTGTAAAAGCTAAAACACTTGCATTGAAGTACATGCATTGAAAGTATGAGAATTACTGGTTTTTGTAGTGTAAATATTGCACTAAAGGGCAAAGCTGTGTACTCTGAATAGTAACATTTTTAATATAAAAATAGTTGGAATAAAGTCATATCCTGGAGCTAATCTGTCTATTTTTTTAGATCTGTAGTTTCAGCTCTTTTACATGTAGAGACCCTAAAATTTTCTTTAATGAAGGTTTGGACCTTGTGTGATTAATTTAAATCTAATGATATCAGGTTCTTTTCCTGCAGAGAGCCTTAGATGTAGCTCAGACACCCTGAGGCACTTCTCTATTAGCAGCTGGGAAAGAGTTTTGCAGAGAGGAGTTTGGTTTTGAGAGAGGAGAGAGGATAAGGACAGGAGAAGCTGCTTCATTTCAGTGGGGGAACCTTGACTAGATGGAGATATTTTTCATCTTGGTAAATTTTCTTCAGGTCTTCTGTCCACGTAGAGAGATCTGTTCTGTACTCTGGTGGCTTTGGGAGTGTATCCTGCTGGAGCTCCCTTTCCCTCTTGGCAGTGGGGCTTTTCCAGCTCCAAGCTTCTCCTGAAACCACTGTAAAAGCGGAAATGCAAAACCCCAGGCACAGGCTTTTGTCTCTTGTTTCTCACCAAATCCTCTGGAACTGATTATTGCCAAGGACTTAGTGCAGAGGGAGATAATTAATCTCTGAGAAACTGCCTTCTGTCTCTCTGGCCCTGAAAAATCTTATCAGTGGAGCAGATGCTGTGGCTGTTACCCCATTCCTTCAGATACCAGCTTCTATCCCAGAACTTCTGGGATGTGGGGCACAGTTACTTGGGATCACAGAACACACTTGAATGAACCCATTCCTTTGAATGCAGCAGATGCTCCTGGGAACTCCAGAGATCTCGCTTTATTGATTCCAAATATTCTGCCAAAACTTAATGACTTGCCAAAATGCAAACACAGGATTTCCCACCAGTTTCTCACTGCTGACAGCACGGAAAAGGGTGCCTGCATTTTTTATTTATTTCTTTTCATGTGTTCAGATGAAACTTCCTGTAGCAAATACTAGTAGGTAAGTAAGGAATCTTACTTTGCCTAGTTAAAACCTATCACTTATCCTGTCATGAAAGTAGAGACACTTCCCAGTATTCAGAGGGAAAACCAGACAGTGAGATACATGGTGTGAACATTAAAAAAATTGCAGGATTTCCATTACTGGTGTGATACAAGGCACACAGACAAGACTCTTCCTGAAGATGTAAATTTCTTACCAGGAAAATAACTGTAATACAGAATAATGTAAAATTGCCTTCATTGATGCTATTGCTTCTGAGTGCCAACTCATGAGCTTTTATAGCTGTCAGTTTGTCATTCTTCTGCAAATAGCACAATCTAGTTAATATTTTCCACTTGGAGCCCACATGCAACAGCTCGGACAGGTTCAGATAAATGGTGCCAGACAGAGACAAGCTGGGTGGCAATATTAACCTAGAAAGCTGTTAGATAGCAAGAAACACATTTCTATTTTAAAAGGTGATTGTTCCACAGGTTGGACAATTATTCAGAAACAAATAAGCCACAGGTATTGGTATGTGTTTTTTCTAAGTGGGCAGATAGTCATGGGTTACTACACTTAAAGCATAAAAAAGTCTTCATTTGCAGCTAGTAAGGGGTTGCAAATTCGTGGGTATTTCTAAAAAACACGTTGATGAAAAGCTGCAGGAGCAACTGAAATAGAAAATCTGTCACAGCGCAGCAGATAGGGTGCAATTTTGTGTTAGCAGCTCTCCCAGCTCTGCATAACTTCAGCTGGAGTTTGGTGTCTGAGCCTTCTAAAATTAAAATCCTGAGTATTCTGATTACAGTGGAAGTGTGTAAGACTATTAAAAAGTGGCTTTGGTTTCCTAGTTACAAGTGTCTTCATCCCAGCTAATTGTGTATGTAAAGAAATTCAGGAAAAAACAAATGGAGAGATGCATGATATGGCAAGCATTTTCTGTAATTCCATCCAGACAATAAATTTAAGCAATGAAAAACAAGACAAAATAGTTTTCTCGTGCTTGTTATTAAAAAAATAATAATAAAAAAATATGTTTTGGTTCATGCTTAACAAAGTTAATTTCCAGGAAGAACAAGTGGAATGATAGTGCAATATTTTGCTGTAGTACAGTAATTCTGTTAATGTCCTGTTTTCCTGTAAATGTGGCTTTAGGGATTGAGTTTCTTGGCAGAAAGCAGCGTGGCTGTAGCCTCAGTTCTTGAGAAGGTTCGTGTAAGTGAATCAGAGAGAGCACCAAAGAGCTATTAGGGCTATGGTACACTGGAAAAGTGAGCTTGATGCTTTCATTCCTCAGTCTCAGTCTGGCCTCAGATGACAATCTTCAGGGGTTAGAGATTCCACAGAGATGGGCAGGAATTTCCAGAATTTCAGCGAGTCCATTTGTGTTTGTGCATTGTTGAGATGCTGGAAAAGTGTGGTGTATGTTGAGTAGATTATTTTTCTTTTCAGCAATTGTATCCAAGTGTTAGAGGTGATTTGTGGTAAGTTCTTGTCAAGTAAAAAGTGCAAAAGTTAGGAAGTAAAGGAATTGACTTGCTGAAAAAAATATGTTTTCATTTCTTTGTTCCATCAGATAGTGCCAGGGTGCTGTTGTGTCACTAATTTAATTTCTGATGTTAACATGCTGGTTCTTAGATGACAAAATATGTATTTCAAGGAGAATTTGCAATTTATAACAACTTCAGGCTTATTCTTGTGCCTTTCTGTGCACTATACAGACATGCCCATGGTGTGAGATGAGGAAATAATATTTGCTTTCATGTCATGAACAGGGGCTCTGCCCTGTGACAGCTGAGGGTCAGCTTTGCATTTCTATGGCCTGGGCTCTCTGACTGATGTCATCTCCACATGGATTTATTCTTTACTGAGGGGAAAGCTCAAGTGGCATAGCAAAAATAGCCAAGATACAGAATTATTGATGTCTTTATGTTCAGGCTACTGATTGAATTTATTGTCGATTCTGGACTGTAAAATTACATTGCATGCATGATGAATTCAGCCCCCAAAACAGAATGGGGGTTTATTTGGTAAGGGTTGCTTTACAGCTCTGAAGGACAGAAGCAGTGCACTGGAAGAGGCCTTTTCGCCTGACCTGCTTTTCTGTCAGTTTAACACTCTTTCCCCCAGTTCCCTGTGGCAGTTCATTAAACAGGAGCCAGTGAGATGTGAGCAGGAGAGGAGCTGATTGCCTCTCCAGAACCAGCATCCTGCTGGGGACCAAACTGCCTATAACATGTTACATTCCAGGAGCTGCATGTGCTTACACAGCCCTGTGTGTACATAGCATTTTGAAGGCTGAATGTGAAGAGATAAAATTTGTCTGTGCCATTACACAATTGGCTTCCCCTCTCTCAGTTATACAAATGACATCTCTCTGTTTTTCCCTTAGTTATGTTCACAGAGGTCATAGTTCTGGGCCACATGTGACAAGAATATGTCCTGGAGAGCCACAGCAAAGTGTTGCTGTTTGAAAAAAGCCCTGATGGTAAAATCCCACACATGAGCTGCAATGTTTCGTTTGTCACACCCTTGATGACTTTTTACAGCATCTTCCTTGGTGTTGTCATGGACCTTTTTGAGGGGAAAAAAACCCACAAACTTTAAAAAGAAAAAGAAAATGTTTTAATGGGTGGAACTATCCAGATCTACCAAGAACTAATCAGAGTAATTGAACAAAGGATAAGGATATGCAAACAAATCTGGCTTTAAGCTTTTTTATTCTCGTATTTTGTGATGTTTGTGTGTCTGAAACATTATGGTCTGTACTGCACATTTCACTAGCTGTGAGAGCTGATGACTCAGGACTAGGAAAGTCTTATGTTGACATTGGGCCTTGGGTTGAAATTGCCTTCAAGATTATGCAGGTGTATTTTGGTGCTGGGCTAAAAGATTATGGCACTTATCTGACCAATTAATGGCTAATTAAAACATAGAAAATACTGCATCTCAAAGTGGCACAGAAGGACTCAGCTGTGACATTTTAGCCTATGTGGCTGCTCTTTCTCATCTTGAGGTCTCCTCCTATTTCCAGAGTAGCACCAAATGTTAGTAAAGTTGTCTTTAAAAGTTCCCTGTTGGAGAGGACATGGCAAAAATACAGATTTCCCTTTTCATGTGGACGATGAAGTGGGAAAATGCAGAGGGTGTCATGCTGCAAGGATGGCACAGGGGAATTGCAGCTGGAACCTGACACTCACAGAGAGTTTAGCATTTTCCAGGCTAATCTAGAGTAGTTGAGGAATCTGACCCCTGCAGTCTTGTCCATGGACTCTCCAGTTACTGAAGGGCATATTTTTTCCCAGGAATCTGCAGAAATGTGTGATGTACAACAGAAATTCTCTCCTCTCCCCTCTGACAGGCTGCTCAGCTGCCTGGATATGGATATATAGTGTTTCCCCCCTTAAGCAGGAGATTTTTTTCATTTAAATTAGGACTGTAAAAGTTCTGTGAATATGTAAAGTGTCTTCATTGGAAACTTTTTCCCCATTGCTTCCCAACTGCTGCAGACCTGAGAACTGCTCTGGTTTAAATAATAAAATGATTATTTATTAGGACTACACTGGAAGAGAGGAAGTGAGAGTGGGACCTGGTAATTCTTGGAGTATTTGACATCCAATTTTAAAACAGATGATAAACAGATTTCTGATTTATTTTATATCTTTAATTGGCAGTTCCACTCTCGGAGATGGGCTGGCATGTGTGGTACTTTGGGTGTTGCCTGGTTTTTGTGTCTGAGACCTGCAGAAGGCCAGACCTGTCCTTGTTAGCTTGTGAGAGATAAATTCTCCACTGTACTTGCATAGAGCTGCAGTAACCAACACTGTCTTACAGTTTCTGTTGGCCAAATATTTCTGAGAGATTATGTCTGGAATTATTTTGCTGTAAAAGCTAAAATGACACACTTTGTTCCCTCGTATGTTTCATCATTCCCTCTATTTTAGGTCAGATGATTCATCTCTGCATTACTGGTTCTGCATTTCCATTGCCTTAATTGGGTCTTTCAGAGTCATTACAGTCTGTATAGAATTGTCAATGCTATTTCTAACAACATACAGATTTCTTCCTTCCCTTCATTCCTCCCTTCCATGGCAGGGCATGTTGGAATTAGATGACCTTTAAAGTCCCTTGCAATCCAAACCATTCTGTGGTTCTTCTCTTCCTCCCTCCTCTCTCTTCCCTGCTTTCCCTGGTGTCCCCTCCTCACCTTCCTCAGTCCCAGGTGTTTTCTTTCCTCCTGCCTTTGCTGCAGCCCAGCCTTTCAGGGGGGTGAGCTGGGTTTCACTCACTCTTCTGCTGACAGGTGACTGGTTTTCTTTAGCCACAAGCAGCTCTTCATGCAGTTTTAAGGTACAGCCAGGTATGTACCAAAATCCTTGCAGGTAAAGGCTGTCAGGAGATGCCCTGGACCAGCACATTTACTGAGGATTTCAGACACTACATCAGCAGATATTCTCAGCTTCAGCAGCACATCCCAGCACACTGGGAGGGGTGACATGGTTGCTTTTCTTCCCACTTTTTCCCACCCAGGTGCCTGCAGACACCAAGAACAGCCCGAGTGTCTGCAGGCACAGGACAGCACTTGCTCCTGTGTACAGTGATTAAGAGCTGGGTTTAACCTGATTGCACCTCTGCATGTCAGCAGGGTGCAGCTGCTGGCTGTGGAGAGACCATGGCTGGAGTTAACCACACTTTATCAGAGTATCACTGGCCACCTAAACTGAGAAATCTGGCTGGAAGCATGCTTTTAGCCAATGGTGAACAAAATAAAGTTCTAAGAAGAGTGTTTAATATTTAAAAGTGCCATCCATGAGGCACTTTTGTGTCATGAACTAATTGTTCTTAGATTTGTGCTCAAATGTGCATTCACAGTTGAAAGCAAGCATTTGGAAAGGAAGAAATTTGTAATTGCTACTCACAGAGAGATTTTCTGTTTGGGATTTTAAAATCCTGAAGTTAAATTAATTACAATCATGTAATACACCTCTGCATGTAAATAATCCTCATTAATGCTGCAGTAAATTTATAGCTTCTGGTAGAGCTGTGCCTTTTCTACTTCCTTGAAAGACTTGAACCTTTCAAAGTCATCTCCTCTCCAGTTAAAACTTAGGAAAGAATGAGCATTTGCTCTGAAAATATTTTAAGCAAAAAAAAAAAGGTAATTAATGTTAAAGCTTCCAGGACTGGGAGCTATAAATTCAAGACAGAAGGAAAAGGAGGGTTATTTTAAAAGTGAGGATTATTAAGCACTGGAAAAATTTGCTGAGGGATGTGGTGGCTCCTGTGGAGGTTGTGCCACAGCTGCTGTGTGTGCCCAGGTGCTCCCCAGGTGTGGTGGAGTGTCCAGAGACTGTGGGAATATTTCAGCAGGGAATTTTCAATCCACAGATCCCCTTGAAGCTCCAAATGGGGCAGCCCTTCAGGTAAGGCTCAGGTAACATTTCTGGGTGATGCTGAGTGGGCACAGCCAAACCCTTTAATTGCTGCTAAGCTGCCTACTGATTGTTGTCACTCAGTAGCTTCAGAGTGTGGGGAACTAAAGAGATTGGGGTCTCTTAAACTGCTGGCATTTCTGGACATCTGTTTAGCTTCAAGGTTGGGCTCACTGGAATAAAACCTGGGCAAAACTTTGAGTTTTGTCACTAACGGATGACCTAAAAATAATCATTTCAGGGCATTCCCTCAAGATAGAGCAATAATTTTCTGTTGCCTGGCAATGTCTCTGGCACCAGATACAGAGCTGGGAGTTTATTTTATGATGCTGTGCAGAAAAATTTGTTTACAGCTTTCCACTGTGATTCCCCCAAGAGGAAGAACCCATGGCTCATGCAGAGAGAGCAAACATTAATGACACCTTCTATTCATCTTGGCAAATTTATGACCAAGTTTCCATTCCTCCTTCTCTATTGCCAGAAATATTTACGCAGAGACTTGTGTTGCCTCAATTCATCCCACTTATTTTCAGTGGGAATTAGATTGAAACTACTCTGAACAGCTTATTATAGCACAATTTAAATTTTACTTGATTTTTATGTGCTCCTTTATTAATAATCCTGTCTTCACATGGCAAGAAAAAATCCTTTCCCATTTTTTTTTCATGGAGGAATATGACATTTTCTAATGTATTTCTAGATGATATTTTATTAACTATACAGTATGTTTGGTATGGTTGAAAGGGAATGTTATTCACCCACCATAGCCTATGCTTGATAGAAGAATCTGAAGACCCAAATTTCATAATATCCTTCAGGCAAGTAAGCTGCTGTATCCGCCCCAAAAAACCATTATTTACTATCACTTGTAGGACTGTAGGAATATTTTTGTGTATTAAACCCCAGCAAGAAAAAAGATAAATGGAATATTTGGGGTTTTTTGGGAGGTTTTTTGTGGGGTTTTTTTGTGTTTTTTTTCATTTTGTTTTTTCTTTTTTTATCCTGGAGTGTACTGCTACAAGTGGGACAGGAACCTCCATGGTTTCTTGGGCTGGGATAATTTTTTCCTATGACCTGGGATAGACCCAGCCTCCATTTTTGGGGAATACATTAACACTGGAAAGAGGCTTGTATGAACTGACTCCACAAAGAAGGTCATGAAATCAATCATCCAGAGCTGTTCTGATGACAGTCACCTATTACACATTTAGAAAGCAAATGCCTGCTAAAATCAACAGTTTAAAATACTCTGAATTTCTTGTCTCCATTGGTATTTTGACATTTGGTCAATCCCAGTGATAACTGCAACCCCCAAATCTCCTTTTATGGTTAATTCCATCAGAATCATCTCCAAGGGAGAAAATCAAAATCAAAATTAGGCTTGGCTGGTGATGAGCTCAACAGCGAGATTTTGTTCTTGTTTTCCTTTTGTTTACATGGTAACTGTCTCTTTTCCCATCCCAAACAGATGAATGTCATGTAGCACAGCAGAGATGTGCTGCCCTTTGCTTGCCAGCAGAAGTTTCTAATAATTGAATCACTTGAACGCTGAAATTTACAGGCAAGACTTTTCAAAGGAAAAATATATTAATATGCAACCAGTTGAACTTTGTGGCACGTCAAGACCACCCTGTCACTCCTACATCTTCAAAATAAGTAATTCTTTTCTTCTTGTGGGAAAGGTGATAAAGTTATCTAAGTCATCAAAATTCACTGTTCAAGTCACAGATTTTTTTTGCAGCACCTTGATGGTTTTAAGCCTAACATCAGCAGCAGCTTCTTTTCATGGTGCAGGGAAAAATAATTCAGACATCAAACTGATCCTAACTCAGTCTGTTAATACTTTTTGAAGAGGACAGATTTTTGAACTGCTCCTTCAGCAGGAGAAAACAGAATAAGTTTCATTTGTTTTCATAGCAGCTAATTGCATAATGTGATTTAGCTTGAATGCAGAGGGCTGGAAAGAATAAACAACTTAATAAGGTGCTGTGGGACTTGCCTTTCTGATCCACATGTAAAGACTTGTTAAGGATAGAGGCTTAAAGTAAACTGATAGATAAAAGCTCCTACAGGGTGTTTACAGCATCCAGCACCCAAGGTGCAGGGAGTGTTTCCCTCCTCATGGATTGCACACAGTTACAACCCACTCTTCCTATTTATTTTTTTTTTTCCACCTTTATCACGTTTGCTTTCAGTAAAAAATGTGATGCTTAAAGAATGTAATAATCGTGGTTGAAAAGTGGGGTTTGCAAGATCAAGTTTCAACAGGTTGATACAGTTCCATCATATTAAATTTAAATATTAACACTTGAATCAAACACAATTCCTCTTGCAAGGGCTGTATCTCTGCATGGATGCATTTATCCAATTATATATGCTTTTTTAAAAATACCTATATGTGTTTGTTTAAATAGACAAAGCACATATGTTTGTGTGTATAGATATAGACATGCATGTATATAAAAATAAATGTGTATAATGGCAGAGACATGTAAAGGAACAAACCTAAGCAAAAACATTAATCTGCATTTAATATTCACACTGATAGAAATGTAAAAAAGGGGAAGACAGAAAAAGGCCTAAAATGAAATGAGATGAAAAAGACCTTTCTGTTTAGATAATCATTAGTGCTGCTCATAGGAATGAGGAAGAGATTTTCTAAGTGGACACTGAGTTATGTGCATAACCCTTGCCCTTTTGGAAGAACAGTCCTCTCAAGTTTATTTGTAGAAAAGTCTAGATAGAAAACCAGCTCATTTTGTTAGGGACAAGGTAGTTGCATAATGTAGGCTGATTCATTCTGATTCTTCAAAATGTGGATGTTTGCTTTTTTAAAAAATGAAGCTGGGCTTCCCATTTTTGTTGTTGGTGCAGCAGAAGGAAGGGGAATACAAGTCTCAGTGGAATTTGACTTTGCCTACTCTTGATCATGTCTGCCTTGGAGTGTGTTTCAGCAGCATCTGACAAGCAAAAATGTTCTGACTAATCCTTCTTTTCTCTGCCTCAAGGAGCAGAGAATTACACAGATTTTTTCAGGTGTACATCATCCTTTGTCAAGCATTAAACCCCAGGTAATTTGCTGAGTTTTTGGCTGCTTCCTGACACTTGCTTCAGCACTTCAGAGTGCAAAACTGCCTCAGCCGTGCCATTTTTGACACAGAAATGCTGCTTTGTTTGTGGATCATATGAGAAATCCTTTCTTACTGGGCCATTGTTGTCCATAAAATATCCTTGTTACCAGGAGGATACACTTTTGTGTCCTTCCAGAGCGTGAGGTTTCCACCTTGCTGCTGAGGAAACACCTTCACCACATCCTGAGGAAGCATCAAATACCGGCGCTGACATCAGGGTGATTTTCTCAGACTGATGATTAAGGTTTTACCCATCTGCTGCTGTTTATAAGCCCTCAGGGCTCATCCTGTGAACTTTTCCAGTGCCTGAAGTTGTCTTAAGTATTTTTTTCCCTTTTGCTTCTGCAAGGACAAGGCCTATCAAAACCAGATCTTTGCAAGCAGGGAATGATGTTGCCCGCCAGTGTTTTTCCTTTTGGTTAGAAACAGGGGCATTTAGGCAAAATGTTCATTTATTCTCATCATCAACCAAGCTTTTGCATTCTTATTTAAGAAATAAATTGCAGCAAAGGCATGGAAATTTCACAGACTGTCCTGAAGCCTTCTGTGACTTTGCCAGTGGGTCCCAGTCCATCCATCCCATCAGATCTCTGAGGAGAACAGTGAACCAAACAAAAATGTGGTAGATGCAAAATGATTTCATTTGCCTCCCACTTTTCAAGGCATGCACATCTGTTATCTCTCATTAAGCTGATTTCACTGACTCAGGTAATTAAATCAGCAGTGTTGCCTTTTGGAGGAGGCTGACACACCCTTGGCTCCCACCTTTCCATAAGAATTTGAGGCTTTAGATCAGTTTGTGAGCTCTGTCTATCACACTGGACAACACTGAGTCATTTTTAGAATATGATAGGAACTAATTGCAAAGGTGGAGAGCGATGAAATATGTGTGCTGATATTTATACTTGGCATTTTAGTAATAAATGAATGTAAATCACAGCACCAGTCATGCTCTCATCATCCTTCAGTGGCAGCATTAGCATTATTGGATCCATAAACCAAAATTCCTGTCATTTTCAGCAGCAAATAACAGAGAAAATCCTCCCTGCCCCAGAGCTCTTGCAGTCCAAATATCACAAAGGATAGGGCTGTGTGTCTCCTTAACCAAAGACAGATGTTTGATTTCAAGGAGGGAATTAAAATCTATTTTCATTAGGGATTTTTTCTCATGCACAAGGTCAGCATGGGAGAAAGCATGCAGGAAGTTCCCCTACTGACATTTGTGCTAATTAAGGGTGTAGAACAGATTCAGTAAATACTGAACACTGCTTTCTCAAGCCAATAAACATACTGAAAATCATCTCCTTTTGAGCTTTAAATATCAGCTCTCAATATTGGATAAAATAAGTTTTGTCGAGGACTTTTTTTTTTTCTTTCTTTTAATTAAATTGAGTGAGATAATTTTTGTCGGGGTTTTTGTAGAAAGAAAAATCACAACAATTATTTTCCTCCTGTTTTACAGTGGATGACCACATTTTTCTTTTCATCTGAGAATGCCAAAACCTGGTGTGAAGTCTCCTGGCGCTCCAAACATGGAACTTCCTTGCCAGGCATCTCTCCTTTTTCCTGATTAGCTTTGAAAAAAAAGATGATCAGCAGTTTCTTTGATGGGTTACCAAACCAGTGATGCAATATATAACCTTTATTCCAAATAATTTACATTTCTGCCTCTCCTTTCAGCACGCTGGTGTCATAAAGAAACTGCCAAAGTTTGTGTCAGCACTTGATGCTGTTAGGAGGTAGGAATGGTTTTCTTTTCCTGAGCACCTGGAAAATCCAGGAGTCTAACTGAGGCAGGGGCTGCACTTTGGAGAGGGTGTGGAAAGGAAGTTTCTTGGCATCAGAAGTGGAAATATCAGTGCTGAGAAACTCCTGGGAGACAGAGGCTCTTCCCTGTCACTGTCACAAAATGATTCACACAGATGCAGCTCCAAGTGTGGTGAAAAAAGAAGAGAAGTTTATTTGTTCTTTCAGTATTTATAGGTTTTTGACAATGACCAGGGATTGGATAGTCAGGTCACCACCTTCCCAACCACACTGGCTGTGAGAGACATCCATCAAAAGGCAGATCCTTAATGGAATGTATAAACACCTATGTTTATAGTTACTTTCCTGGCAAAATGGCTAAAAATTATGAAAACAATATGGAAAGGCCTGATTGTCAGGGCAGCACTTCCCCAGAGTGGGAGACCTGTGTCTTGGACTTGCACTCTTGCTTTGCTCATCTCCCAGGTGCAGATGGAACAAACCCTGCTGGGGATGCCTGTGTGAGCCAGAGCTCTGCCCTCCCCTGCTCCAGCAGCAGCTTCAGCTCAGCAGATGCTGCAGAGTGACTGGGTGGGTGAAACCATGGCAAATGCCCACGTGTGAAAATGCAGAGTCAGAGCAGCAGCAGGAGCCTCCTGCTGCCAAGCCATCCCAAGGGTGGATTAGCCCAGTGCTGCCTTCTGGGCAAGGCTGGATTTGTGTTCTTGGCTTGTTCCTGACAGACAGAGGTGCAGGGGCTCTCACAAGGAGTTTGCAGTCTTTATCTGGGGGAAGGGTACGAGCATATCCATGGAAAACCCAGAGATGCTTTGATTTTAATTGCATGGGTGATTTAGTATCAATCTTAAAAAGGAAAAATTATTTCAACAGTTACACTTGACAGCCAGCCAGGATTTTCTTTTTAAAAAAGAGAAGAAAAAGGAAAAGCTTTTCCTCACTGTGTACAGTGAGATCTGTGAAACCACCAGTGAATTTTCTGTTTGTTCAGAATCCCCTGAGAGACACAGACTTGGCTTCAGAACTTGTCTGGCCATTACATTTTGGCAGAAATATTAAAATATGTATTCTTATCCTTGCAGCCCAAGTTTCTCTGTACCTCAAACTTTCATTTCATACTGGTTTTAATAATTTGTTGTTTCAGACATCTGGTGCTTTTCTGCCCACTTTAAAAGCTCCCACTTCCTTTGTACTGAGTAATCCAGGATTTGTTCTGTGTTAGTCACAATTACAGGTATGAACAGGGAGGAAAATAGAAAAAATACAGCCCCCCAAACAACTTACTTTGTTCCTTCTTCTAAACAAATCTATTTAAATGTAAGTATCTTCTAACCAGGTTAAAATGTGCTGGTTTTTTTCAAAGCTGGCTGAATTCCTTACCCAGTATTCACACAGAGCAGGATGTTATCTCATACCTTGTCTATAGTTTAGGATCACTAAATCCAGTGTTTCTGCTTTGAAGGGCTCCTGCTCCTTCATGTTCACATGAAAATGAACATGAAACTCTGCTTTTAGTTAAGCTGGCTCAGGAGCACACACAATGTGCCTTTAGGTCCTTCAAAATGAGAAGATTCCTATAAACATTGAAATTTAATGCATCAACAGAAGCTCTGACATAAATTGTGAAACAAGTTCTGGGGTTTGGACTATGGATTAATCTGTGAAACAACTTAGAAAAATCTCTCATCAGAAACGTGTGCTTGGGTCTGTGACTGTGTCCGTGACTCTTAGCTGGCTGTGAGGGTAAAATCTTATGTTCACCAACAACAAAAAGCAGATTGTGTGTTTTGGTTGGTTTGTTCTGTGCTTCAAATCTGCTGAATGGGGCAGGTTTTGCATCTGTGTGCAGGAGATGGATTCACAAGTGGAATTTCCAGTGGTGTTCACGGTGCTCTGTCCTTCCCATCTGTATCTCAGCTGTGTGTCAGACAGGATTTGGAGGGATAGAAAAGGTGATGCCATCCTTTTTCCAAGAGGAGCAGCAGGTGCCTTCAGTCCAAAATGGGCTCCAGGCAGCAGCAAGGGCAGAAGCCAGGGAGGCAGGGCCCATCTTTGGGCTGGTCTCTGGTGTTTGGTGTTGGTGAGCCCTGTGGAATCGGGGGAACGAGGAGGTGTGTTACTGTTGGACACAAAATGATTTACACAGACACAGTTCGAAGTGTGATGAAAGAAGAAGAATGATTAGTTTGTTTTTTTAGTATTTATAGATTTTTGATAATGACCAGGGATTGGATAGTTAGGTTATCACTTTTTCAACTACACTGGTCGTGAGAGACGTCTATTAAAAGGTTTATCTTTAATGGAATGTATAAACATCTATGTTTACAGTTACTTTCCTGGGAAAATGGCTAGAAATTATGAAAACAATATAAAAAAACTTAATTCTCAAAGTGGCAGAGGTGGGATTGGTGTCAGTGCCCATTCCCAGAGCTCTGCTGCAGGGATCTGATGGCTCAGCCAGCGAGGCAGAGCGAGGAGGGGCTCAGTCCCAGCAGCAGCTGCTGGCACAGGTCCTCACCTGAATGGGACCTACAGGTGGATTGGCCCTTGTAATCCTGGGGGATGCTGAGCAGGAGACCCTCTGACTCCTCCCAGTAAACTTCCATAGCAAAGGAAAACTGCCCCTCCCAGGCTGCTTTCCCCCAAAAACGCCTGGGTTTGGAGCTAAAGACAAGAAGCAGGCTATGTAATGTCTCAGGTGGGATTTACGCCCCTGCAGCACTGCTAAGTCATGGATGAGGTGTGATCAAATCTCATCTGTGTCCAGCTCATGCTGGGGATGGGACCCTGCCCTGGAAGCTCTGGAGAGAACAAGAGCTTCCCTGTGCTGGGATTGCACAAGCTCCTCTGTCAGAGGTTCAGCGTGACCTCTGCCTGACTCATGTTTTTTCCTCCTATTACCAATAAGAACTTTTTCCTCATGAGTCACTTTGAAACAGTTTGTGTGTGTTAAGGGAAAAAAAAAAAAAAACCCAAACCAACAAAACCCAAAGGTTTTCCTGAGGAAGGTTTGGTGGTGAGACAGAACGAATCACTGGGTACTGTCAGGGACTGTTCTGCCTGCACAGTTCACTTAATTTTCACTTAATGAGCTCCTAGGGCTGCCAGGGAATTTTTTTTTTACTGTCATTTGTGTATGTCCCTTCATTTTAATGCTTTGAAATGCAACAGTGAAAAACCCAAGTGCTACTCTTCCACTCTTTGAATGCCTGAAGCTCAGGGGAAAAAATGACCCCTTCAAAAACTGGCCAGGTTAGCTGTGTCCATCCTAACACAGACCTAAAATACGCTGCAAAACTGTACTTGTTCTCTTCCACTTTCTTCTCAGGCAACACAAACGAAAACATATGAATAGTATTGCAGCTGTGACTCTTAAAAGGTCTGAAATACTGGGATTTCTGCCCCCTCCCATCCCCATGGCTTCCTTGCAGGGGCAAATTTGACCTGTATGACTTCACACAGCCCAAGAGCTCGGTGGCAGTGGCAGGGAATTCAAGTCCCTGGAATCACAGACAAGCATTCTGACTCTGAGAGCTGAGTAGTTCCTGAGAAATTCTTTTCTCTGTAGGGAGTAGGCATTAAGGTGTTCATTGTATGTGTTCATTTTCAGAAGTAGGGATAAGTTTGTATCCTGATGGCAGGAATTATTTGGGTTTTTTTGTATTTGGCTGCAAAAAGGTTATTTCTGGCTAAGTCAGCGTGTTCATCTCTTCAAAGACACATTGGCTTTGCTGATTGATTTAAGCCAGTTTTGACAGATCAGCTGCAGGCTCAAAGAAACAATTAAGTTTCTGTGGTTTTTGTGAAGTTTAGGAATGTAGAAGAGGGAAGAAACCTTAGCACTGCCCACTAAGGGAAAGACTGTCATGAGCATAATCCCTGCTAAACATCTGAAATGCCACAGCAGGAGCAGTTTTAAGATTGCCCTGATGGTGAGACAAAATTCACTGGGCAGCAGAAAATGCAGTCATGGTGAAGAAATCAAGTGGAAATCAGGTCTCATCTGAACTTCTTGTCACCTTCACTGGCAGCATGGTATTCCCTTTGCCTTTCTGTCCTGGATTTGTTCATTTCCACTGTGAGATCTTCAGGACTGGTGAATGGACTCCATCCATCCATCCATCCATCCATCCATCCATC
>NC_031768.1:4522228-4534385 GCF_001522545.3 Parus major
ACTGTGTGGGCCTGGTGAGGTCTCTGAGCATTTACAGCTGACTTTGAGAGGTTTTTGAGTGGCCAGAAGGTTGAGGGAGGTGGTTCTGCCCCTCTTCTCTGCCCTCCTGAGACCCACCTGGAATGCTGTATCCAGCTGGAGGATGGGAAGCTGGCAGGGTGTAGCCAGAGGAGGCCACAAAGGTGATCAGAAGGTTGGAACACCTCTGCTGTGAAGAAGGTCCGAGAGAGCTGGGGTTGCTCATCCTGGAGGAAAGAAGGCTTTGGGGAGAACTTAGGGCACTTTTCAGTGACAAAAGGGGGAAAGAGATATAAGAAGGAAAGAGATATAGTTTTCTAATGGCCAAATAGTGAGGGGAAAAGGGGCAATGTTGGGTGATATTTTTAGACTGAAGGAGGGCAGGTTTAAATTAGATATACAGAAGAAATTCTTTACTGTGAGGGTGGTGAGGTGTTGGCACAGGTTGCCCAGAGAAGTTGTGGATGCCCCTGGATCCCTGGCAGTGTTCAAGGCCAGGATGGATGAGACTTGGATCAGCCTGGGATAGTGGAAGATGTCCCTGCCCAAGACAGGATGAACCTGCAGCCCAAGCCATTCTGTGATTCCATGATTCTAGGTTAAATGGTTTAATAGTTCTCAAGATTTAGGTCCTATTCATCTACAGGAAGATGTGGTGGTTTCTGAAGCACAGAGCAGTTTTTGTTATATTCCCAATGATATATTCCTCAAATATAATTCCCAATGAGCCCAAAGTCCTGTTCCCCTTGTGCATATCAGCCTGTCTTGAAATGTCATGACCATTTCCTGCATCTGATATAATGATTGCTTTATAGACAAAATAATACAAAAAAATGTTCCAGCAATGACCTTTCTGTGTCAAACCCCTTGCCTAGAGAAGATCAGGATCTTCTAAGTGACTAATTAAATCAGAAGTGAATCTGTCAAGAGCAATAAATGCCGAAAAAGTATGATGAGAAAGCCTGCTGTCAGCCACAATATTTCAATTACTGATAGTACAGCCTAGGAGAGTCAAATCCCATCTCTAAAAATCTGCTTCTCAATCCTGTAACACTATCCACAAATGGATTTTGATGTGGCTTTTAGCCCTTCCTTGTATAAATGGCAAACTTTAGATCAGTGTCGATGTTAGAAATGTAACTGCAGAAAGTACAAACATCAGAGCTGGGAGAACTGATCAGCTCCAGATGACTGTGCCAGGAGAACTGGGATGAGCTCCTTCCAGGCTGGAATCCAGCTCACTTCCAGCTCCACAGCCAGGGCTTTTATTCTGAACATCTCCTTTTCCCTTCCTCACCACCAAAGAGAGTGGGAAAATCTTCTGCTGGAGTCCTAATACTGAATCACAGAATCATTTAGGCTGGAAAAGACCTCCATGATCATCAAGTCCAACTTTTGACTGATCCCCACCTCATCACCCAGCCCAGAGCCCTGAGTGCCACATCCAGCCCTTCCCTGGGCACCTCCAGGGATGGGCACTCCCTGGGCAGCCCCTGCCAATGCTGACAACTCTTTCAGTGAACAAATTCTTCCTGATGTCCAACCTGAACCTCCCCTGGTACAGCCTGAGGCCATTTCTCCTTGTTCTGTCACTTGTTCCCTGGGAAACAGAGAACACTTAAAAGGGATAAGGGAGAAAAGCCAAAAAAATGATCTGTGAAATACGATGGTAACTAAAACTGTAGCAATCTGCTGTCAATCCATGCATGTACAGATGTTCAGGTATCCAAAATATTGATCAGTCTGTAGTTTCCCTGCAGGAAACTGTGTTGGCTTGTGCTGAGCCAGTGCAACTCATCACAGTATTATGAAGAGCATGGGCTGCTGCAGGGGGTGCAGGACAAAATCTTAAACTTGCTGCAATTAATACAGAACAAGGATGTGGCTGGAAGACATGAAAAGGGCTGGACAGGACACAGGATGCATCCTTAATTGCCTGAGTGGTCTTTTCCAGTGTCTGCATTGCTACAAAGTAAATTGCTGTGAGTCTAACTGAAGAAATAATGCTGATATAAATCAGAACCCCAAAGAATTTGCAAATTGTGAGGTAAATACTGAAATACACATTATTTCTGTATCCATTTCTTCTTTGGATTAACCATTCACTGACTTTTCTCAAATTTTTATTTCAAAAGGGGGTTCTGCACATTCTGTATTTAGGAACCATTTAATTTATTACTGCAATGGAATTCCAACTCAGATGGAATCCAATTCACATATCAGTCTGGTATTACCTGTATTTGAAATTGGACAAGACATATACTTCTTTATAGGAGGGACCCAGAAATTTCTAAGGGCTAAAGATCTGGTTTTTGTCAGTGCTAGCCAAAAAAATTCAACCAAGATTTTTTTTCTGAAAATTTAGATAGTTAATATATATATATATATACCATGAAGAGAAATATTTATATTTGAGCATCAAACTTCATTGACTTGAGTCCTCTTTCTTATGATTATTTATTTATTAGTGGGGTTTTAAAGTCAGATGGCATCCTCTGCCCAGCTCCAGCCATGGGCTTCTTGCTGCCTTCCTGACAGGAGATGTAAGTGGTGCATCTGTGGATAGATACAGCCTGGAAAGACATCCTGGTGCTAAGGTGAACAATCTCCTTGGAGCACAAATGTTTCCACATCAATTATTTTTTTCTTTTTTAAAATTTTTTAAAGCATTCTACAATACTGATTTTTTTTTCTTCTTCCTGGGCAAGCTTTAATTTTCCTTTGTTTTTCTTCCTTTTAATTTTCTTTACCCCTTGATGAGCTTGATATTTGATTTTCTGAGCCAGAACAGATCACAAATGCCTCAGTGCTACACAAGGCCCCATCTCTGCTACCTGAACATAGACAGATGAGAGGGTCTGTGGTTCCAGATCCCTTCCATCCACATGAAATTGTCTGCAACACTGTGATATGTATTTAAGTGCTTCTCTGAACATATTGCCTCAGCTCCAAGAGCTGTACCTGTGATTTTCCATCCTTTAGTGTCAGCTCCTCATAAAATATCATCCCGTGTTCACTCCTTTGCCTGAGCCAAGTGACATTGCACTCAAGTTTTTGTCATGTGTTGTAAAGCTGGAGGCTCATCTATCTTGGGAATGTGCCTTGATTAGTAAGACAATGGGAAAAAAAAAAAAGATTTTTGGTTTTTCAGTTCTGCTTAACAAGATTCTTGATTTTCTGGCATTGCTCTGGCTTAGGGAATGTTGGAATTGCAGTGAAATGAGCACAGGGACAGCAACTGGACAAACAGCTTGAACTCAGGAATAAACATTCACACAGGTATTTGCTTTTACTCTTAGTCTGGTTTCAAGGTTCAGGATTAAAGACCTTCAAAGCAGTACCACCTGATGTGTGGACAGGAACAGAATTCAAGATGTTTATACCTGATATTTGAGGTGAGGCTGGCTCCCAGAAGCTGAGTGCTTAAGGTGTGAGAGGGAATAAGCACTCTGAAGGATAAACAGGGACTAACCCAGCAGTTTTAAAATGGCTTTTTCTCAAAGTCAGGCCAGAGGAGCCAAGTTGAACAGGGAGAAGAGGCAAGATCCCCTGGAGAGCACGAAGGAGAGAGGAGCAGCAAAATTCCCAGCGGAGCATCTTTGTTTCTGTTGCCAGCAGTTATCACCTCCCTGCAAAAGGTAAAAAACCCAGAGCACCTTTTCCCCTAATCCAAAAGCCAACTGTAAGGACAGCCAAGCTCTGACACCTTGGAAACAAAGGGATAAGAAAGGTTTATCCAGGATGGGCCCTAGGATGGCCAGGATCACTCTTATTTCTGTTCTCATCCTCTGGGCAGCCTCACAGCAGGGAAGAGGAGATGACACTACAGGTGAGTGATGCAAACCTGGCCAGAGGACAGCTTAGTTTGGATGCTGGATAGATAATTCTTTGAAATAAACCAGCCAAGGCAGCCACTCTCTGGAGAACTGGCAATGTCCCAGTGACCATTTAAGAATCCTCTGTCGATAATTGAACAGAGAAAATCTAACCAAGCAAAAATGCAACCTTTGTCCCCAGCCTTTCATCCCCAGGCAAAATCCTTGTCATTTCCTTTGTGCCAGAGATAAACGAGGAATGTTTCTGCTTTGTCTTCAGTATTGTGCAAATTTTTATGAAAATTGTTCTTTAAAATAAGCTTGAGCAGGAATTGATGTAGTAATGTGCCTGGCAAATTCCCAGGGATGCATAAGATGAAGCTGTAGAAGACAAGCTTAAAATTTCATCTGTGGTATGGACTGTAATTTTGAAAAACCCTAACCCAAATATAACTGCTAAATGAACCCTTAATTTACTCTTCATTTCTGGTTTGATTCATTTAGATGAGAAAATATCATGATTTTTGACTGCTCTTCATTGTTTTTTTTTACTTAAGTGGTTTTGTGAGTCTCAGTTAAATATAAACCATGTTTCTTAGAACCTTGCAGACTTTTCTGTTATTCTGTCAAAGCCACAGCTGAAAAGAGGTTTGCAGAGATTAGGGTCAATAATAGAACTCCCATCCTAGTGCCACTTAAAATAAATGGTGTTGACTTTAAAATTTGGCATTTGTAGGAAAATCGAGTCTATGATTCATTTTTTTAATGTTTTGGAGTGTTTGCATTTCAAAAATGAGCTTGAATCTGCCCTCCATCCTGTTCCAACCGTTTGTTTTTGAGGTTTTGGCACTTGTCTTTCAGTCTTACTGCTCTCCAGTGAGAAAAGATTTTGCAGATCCCAGCTCACAGTGGCTCCTGTGGCACCTGAGTAGTGAAGTTTCCAGAACTGCAGCTTTGTCTGTGACAAAAATGCTATGAAGTATTTTTTTATTGCTGTTTTTTTGGTCATGCTCTCAGTTCTGATCTAGGCTTAACCTTGAGTTCCAAGGAGTTTTTTCCTGTGCAGCCTTTGCTCCCAGGCTTTCCTCTCAGTGTTTGTTAATAAAAGGTTTGCATTAATTGTTAATGCTCTTTCTTAAAATGAAAAAAAAATTGATATTTTCCCTGATGCTGCTGAAAGCTGGTGGTTTCTGAGACAAACTCCTAAAATCCAGAAATGATAGGTGTAATATTCCCATACCAATGGCAGGTGACTGCCTTCTGCTGTGCCATTGACCTCAGCTTTGAGTAGCTGAAAAAAACAGCCAGTGCATTTTAATGCATTTGATTGTGCCATAATCCCATAGATGGGAGTAATGAGAACAGAAAGCCAATTTGCTAAAGAGCCCAAATTGATCCAAGCCACATTGCTCAGCAGCAAAACTGCTGTCAGCAAAATAATTGAGCTCTGTGAGTGTCAAAGGTTGTTTAGAACAGTATGGAAGTGATGGATGGGGAAAAGGTTGGTGGTGCTGCACCTGTCCCTGATGCCTTCAGTCCAACTTCTTGCACTGAAGGCATCATTTTTTTACCACCACAGCCTTTTCTCAGAGCTCTTTAGGCTTTGGCAGCCTCATTCTATACTTTGTGTGTATATATATATTTATATATATGTACCTAGTATCAATGTTTAAGTATGAAATATGACTTCATATCTGCTCTGACAGCTGTAGCTTCCAATTATAAACTGTGTCTAATTCTACACCATCTTATTCTCAGTTTCATACCTGTATTTATGTTGCACATTGCTGTAGAGACTGAGCCAGCTGACTCTGGAATTTTTAGCTTTCCAGTGCTACGTCCTGGCTGCAGCCTCAGCTCTGCACGGACAACACGAATCCTCAGTGCTCTCCTTACTCAGTTTTTCCCTTCCAGTCCCTGCCTTGCTCTTGCCAGGTTTTCTGTGAGCTCTGGAGAAAAAGAGGGATCATAGGGATGAGGAACAAGGCTCAGCTCTTGCTTCTTACCTGCCCGACTCCCCTCTAATGTGATTTTATACTATAATAGTCAGATTCCTTAATACAGGAGTTTCTCTTTCTCTTTTTCATAGAACAGTATTTTCCTGCTCCTGTCTCCTTCCATGGTCACAGCAGATGTTTGTGCACTTTCTCCAGGGAAAGGCTATAACCAGAATTATTTAGGTATTAATTCTGTTCCACTCTGGTTATTTAGCCATTCAGGTTACAAACTAATTAAAAAACAAAACAAAACAACCAAAAAAAAACCCAACAAAAGCTGAAGTAAGATTTCATTATTTTTCCCCCCACACCTACATGCCTGGAAGCATTTTTGGAGAAAGGTATTCTTGGAGCAGTCTTAACACATGGCAAGGGAATGATTTCCAAAATGCAATAACAGCTGTTTCTTGTCAGGCACTTGTGCCTCGTGTGAGGTGTTAATGGTTCAAATACACTGAATAAAAAGCAGCCCTTGATCTCTGATTCCTGCTCCAGAACACAGCTTTGTTTTCCTTTTCCGTTCTCCTAGAGAGTTATCCTAAATTTAGCCAGAGGGAGAGGTCACCTTGCTTTCTCTGGCTCACTCCTTCCATGTCCTGGTCAGAGCCCCATCCCAGCCTTTGGGATCTTCTCCTGCCTCAGGCAGGGTCTGGGTTTGAGCCAGGCTTTGAGCCAGGATTTGAGCCAGGCTGGGTGTCTTCATGTCCCTCTTGACCACCTCCTTCCACTCCCTGTTTAGGGACCAAGAGCATCCCTGGTGCCAGCCAGGGATGTGGAGAGCTCTCACATCATTTCTTTTTCCAATGGAGCTGCTGTCCCTGCAGGGAGGGGACACAGAGGTGCCCTGCTGGAGGCTGGCCAGGAGGAAGAAGCAGGGAGTGGGGTTTCCTGGCAGTATTTTCCTGCTGACCTGCTCCAAGCAGCAGCACAGATTCCCTGGATCCTGCTGGAGCTCTCTGGCTCTCACATGGACTCCCTGGAGCTCAACCCAGCATCAGCTCTGCCTTCTGCTGCAGGAGGAAGGCACAGCTGAGTGAGGCAGAGCAGGGCTGTACTTCCAGAGGCCACATCTAGACACCAAGTCTGTTCCATGTTTTCTTCTGGACTGTCCCTGCACTACAAATGGATCCTCCACTCCAAAGCTCTTTTCCCAGTCCTGTTCAAATTGCACAAATGTCTTTTGTTTAGCTGGAAATCTAAATGTGATAAAAGCACAGGATTCCTGAAAGCCTGACAATTATTCTTTTTTTTTTTTTTTTTTCTTCATGAATTGTTTTAAACATGTTTCATGTTTTGAGGCAGGAGATAAGTTGTACAAATAGGATAAGCTGGAAATGTTTTAACTGTATGCCTGTTGTGTATATTGTGTTGGCTTCAGTCTGCCTGTTGGCTGACCCTGGTGCCCTCAGAGTTCTCAGAAAAGAAAAAAAATCCTTCTATATTTGAATCTCTGCAGCTAATTCATATTTCTCCTTATTAAATTTTCTTCTGCTTTGGCTAGAGGATGATAGAGGCATTTCAATTCCATCCGATCTGTTGCCCAAATGGGACACAGGGTGACTCAGCCCCTCTGGCTTCTATAACATCTCATTAGGAGCCAGCCTGATGTCTGTGACAAGACTGTAGGTTGCCTACTGCTAATTCTTTAACTCCAGCTGCCTTTGTTGCTGTTGTTGGGGTTTCTTTGTGTTGTTTGATGTTGGGTTTTTTCCCCTGCTGAAGTATTTCAGTTTTAAGTCAAGTCATGAGTTCACTCCTCATCAGAAATGGTTTCAGAACTCTGGAAGCTGAGTCCCATCCCCAGACCTGTGTGAAATGATGCAGTTAATGACATTATCAGTGACTTTGTTTATACTCAAAGCCAGTGAACCACTGCAGGTTTCCAGTGGTGTGATCAACAAGGTCTGCTACAAATGCAGAGAGGCAGCACAGGATCTCCAGGAATACCTTTAGTGTCAGATACCTGGAAGTGCTTCCCAGTGATGTATGAGTACCCAGTTTTAGCCTAGGGTGATGTCTGAAGGATGTCTTATTCCAGACATCTACTGTGACTCATCTGCCCATGAGCTCCTCACCCTTTGTTCCCTTTATAGTCAGTGGAGAGTGATGAAGGCTTTGGCAGCAGGAGGCTGGAGTGGGCTTTTTAAACTACTGGGATGACTCTGCCCTGGAAGTGCCTATTGTGTTCTACTCTTAATTTATATTAACATATGTAAATTTCCTTATTATTAGCTTGAGTTAAATTGCCCTTTTTCTGCCTCACACCTGAAGGCACCAAGAACTTTGAATTTTCTGCCAGTCTTCATCCTTTCATGACCAAAGTGCTGCCTGTGACAAGCAGTCACTACCAATTCTTTCTTGTGTCTGTTTTTTGAAGAACTGTTCTTCCCAACATCAGCCTTCCTGGGAATCATTCATCTGTGTTGGTTCTGTCACTGCTTTCTTATCACTCTGTGTTTCACTGGATACTGCAGGGAGCTTCTGCTCTGGGGTGACAAGTTAAAGCTGATCCCTTTCTTTCCTGTTTGTGTTTCCTAGAAAAAGGCCTCTCTTTGCTGGGGTACCACCTGTGCAACTACACCCTGACCAAAAGTGTGTTAAAAATGGTCACCTACCAAAAGTCCTATGAGAAGAACACACCCTGTGGAGGGTGGATCCCGTGGATGGTGTGTCCCCAGACACGCCACAGAACGCAGTTTCACAGTGTTGAAGTCCCTGAAACCATCACTCTCACAGATTGCTGTGAAGGATATGAACAAGTTGGACTCTACTGCTCTCTAGGTAAGTTATAGTCAGATTAAGAGATGAAATAAATGTTTCTTATGGAAGAAGATTCACTTCAGCTGAGATGTGTAAAGGCTTAATTCAGTTCTGGGCCATGGGCTCCTATTAACTGAAATAAATGACTTTAAAATAATGTACATTAAACTTTGTCCAACACAGCAAGGAGTAGACATAGCACATTAAAACTCCTGATTCTTGCTTTTTGCCACCTCTAGTCACAAATTTACTAAACTTCCAGGGGAGCCTGAGGAAGGCAGCTGCTTGTTATCCCTCCAAGGGCTGATTACCTGTCTGAGTTCAGGCCAATACCCCTGGCCAAGAGCAGTAATTCAGTGTCTGGTGCAGTGTCTGCTCTGAGCCTGCCTGCATCTACACCAGGAGCTTTCTCCTCAAAAGTAATTCAGGATGCACTTGGGATAACATCTCCTTTGATGTGGAGCAGGGTCTGTTTCCAGAATGCAAACCCATTTTTGGTTCAAATTTAAAACAACCTGTGGCTTCAGGGCAGTTTAATGCCAGATGCTTTCCAACCAAAACTACACTAGGACCCATTTTCTTAGGACTTCCTTGGTTACCTATGACTATGTGGGAGGTCTGAGAAGTGGTGAACTTTTTGGTGGATCTGATCTAACATCTGAGTGTTAATAAGACTCTGCTCAGGAAGACTTAATCACCTTTGTCTCAAGATGGAAGCTTTTTCCCCTTCCCACATCAGGGTTTGCAGCTGTCAGTCAGAAATTCCCATTTTTATCAGATCTTGAGACATGGATGGGATTCCTTGGGAAAAAAGAACTTTCTTTTTCCAGTGGATAAATTTAGATGCTTTTAAGCTGAACAGGCATCTTGAATTATCTAAACCAACATTGAACTGTTCTGTCATACGGAAAAGTTCTGCAGGACATAGTTTTGTCTCCTGTTTTCAGCATGACATTGCATTTTCTCTATTTCCACTTGTCAGTATGGACCTGAGCATTTACATAAGCACACAGAGGAACAGCAGATTGAAAGGAAAGGTCCTGTTGCAGCCCTGGCCCTTGTTTTGGGTCATAAGACTTGGGTGACTCAGATCTGTGGGAATGTCCCCAAACCTGCTCCTGCACCGGATCATATAACGTGACTTGAGGGGTGATGAGCCATATGTCCTGTCATGGGATCTGTCAAGAACAATGTCTTCATCCCACATTTCAGTTGCTTCAGAGCAGTGAAAAAAAAACCTTCCAAACATTTTTCTTTTTTTCCCTTAGGCATTTTCCCCACAGTCACAGGTAGAATATTGTGACCAGCAGGATTTTAACAGAAGGATGGGAACACAAAAATTGTCCATGTGTTTTATTTGTTCCTGAAATGATTTGCTAGAGAAGACAAATTAAAGTGTAATTCCTAATTTACTGTGTCCTGCTGATGTTTGGCTCCATGGCTGTTGTGGAGTCCCAGCAAAGCAGAATTTGAGCTGCAGGTTACTGTGTGCCCAAGCAGAATTGTCAGACAGGCAAAGGACCTGCTGCTGATCATCTCTATTTTCCAAGCATCAGTTCCAGGCTGGGGTAAAATCTCCAGTGCAACTAATTATGGTTGAAAAGTTACCTCAGTGAAGTCTTTTGGATACACAGAGGTGTACATACATGTGTGTCTGTAAGTATCAAATGACAAGACCGAGAACCAATCAGAGAAAACAGCTTTTTAATTTTGTAGCACAAGAGAAGAGCTGTGCCAGCCAAATGTGGAAAAGTCACTGTGGTTGCCACTGTTTGCACAAGAAATTCAAGTGTTTCTGAACCTCTGAACATCAAGACTATCTTCTTGTGTGGGGAAAAAAAAAGCTTCCTGGTAACACTTGAAATATTTTTCTTCCAGTATAATTCTGTCTCTTAAAAGCATCTCCAGGGATATTTTAGGCTTGAGAGCTGTTGATGATTCTGTTTCATCTAACATGAACAAATCTGTAAATCTCTTGTAAAGCTTAGCTGCAGAATTTCTACCCTGCTCTTGCCATGTTGTTGATGGGCACTCTGGATAAGTTTGTCCATGAAATACTGTGGTCACCCTGACACTTTTTCCTGTCAAAGTTAATTTGGGAATGTTTAAAACCATTTATTGTATGGCTTCTAGGTGATTTCCTTGTTTACATTATTCTGGTATCTTTGCTTTTCAGGGCATTAGTCATAAATTCTGTGAATGGTAATGCACTGTCTAGACACAGTCTTAAATAAATGATGAGAAGAGAAACTGGAACTGCAGAAATTACTGCACAGCACGCTGTTGAACTACTGTTATTTTCTTCTTGACGTTATCCATGCTGGCATGCTCTCCATCCTGCCAGGAATGGAAAGGTCTCCATGACTTTCCACAGCAGCCTGTTCCTGGCCACTCCTCACCTTCTCATCCTAGAAGGAAACATTTATCCCTGCCTGGGATATGGCAGGCCCTGCTTTTATTATTTCTTTGCTCTTGGGGGAAAAAAATGTCTAGATCACTAGTCAAGTTGCTTTGGTAGTTCTCACTAGTTCTCTGTCCATTGGGATAGGGTTACAGGTACACACACAAATGACTTTGACATTTTTAAATAACAGCTGGAAAGTTAAATATCTAAAAGCTAGGAAGTGCTGGAATTCATTCTTAAGGTAGAATTAAATAAAACAACCTTTGTTTTCTCTCTTTTTGCTAATGCATGCAGATCAATGAACTCTTTTAATTACCTGATCCAGTTCTGCAGTGCCCCAGTTTCCCACATTTCCCAGTGCCCAGGGATGATGGAGCTCCCCAGAGTGTGCCATCCTGACCTCCACATTCAGTGCTCTGCTCAGCCTCTCACTGAGCAGAGAATTATTTATCACCTTTTAGGTGAATCCTGGGGGATTCACAGGCAGCAATTTGTCCTCACAAAGGCTGTGGGAAGTGAGGGAGCTCCTGTGTCTTTCACAGATGGGCAACTGAGCTGCAGAAAATCTGTGATCAAACTATTCTGTGTCGGTTTCAGACCTGCTTTCAGACACCTTGGGTGCAGTTTTAATTTTTTCATAAATTTATTCTGATTTCCATGGTGCTTAGTGCTGCTTTTAAATAACCTGTATGGTTGAGGCACAGGGCTGCAGGTCAAGCTCATGGACCTGTGAAATCCACTGCTCTGAAAGGTTGTTTCACCACACAAAACTTCTCCCAGCATCTTGTCTTTTAGGTAGAGATAGGACCCAGTTCTCCAGGCTTGTTTCCAGCTGCCTGAATGGATGGGATGGTTATTTCTCCTGGTGACTGGCTTGCTGCCCACTTTCCAGCATAAGATGAAACCAGAGAGCCTCTTATCTGCCATCTAACCCTTCCTGATCCCCAGCTAGGGAGGGAGAGTGCATCAGCACATGGTGAATGCTGGGTTTTAAGCAGACATGTACAAAAATACCTTGAAATAAGAAGGCCCAAGACAACTTTAATTGTGGAGTTTCTTGAGAGCACTTGATGTGCCATGTTAAAATCATGATTTAATCACTGAGCCTTATGTGCACAACTTCCAAAGGTTTTCAGAAAAGCAGCTACAAAGTAAAAAAAAAA
>NC_031768.1:4534715-4597819 GCF_001522545.3 Parus major
CAGATGTTCCCATGCTGACTGTAACCAGAGCAGCAGGAGCTGGGGCACTGCTGTCCCCGTGCTCGGCTGCCTCAGGAAAGCCAGGGGACAGTGGTGTCACATTTGGGCAGCACTGCAGGATCAGCCTGGGGTGGGAAGGTGCCAGAATGTCCTGTGGGACTTCTCCCAGAAGCAGGTGGCTCTGGCTGCCCTGCAGTTTTTGTCCCTTGTGTGCCCCCAGCAGCTGCAGAAATGGGATTATCAGCATCCCTGCCACAATTCCCATCCATCCATGGGAATCCTGTCTGGGAATTGCTTTGTCCCTTTTTGAGCCCACTGAAGCTGTCTGTCTTCACACTCCCTGTGCTGACAAACTGCACAAGTTCCCTCCTGTTTGGGTAAAGAAGTGAGTTCTTTCACCTGTTTTATCATTGTGGGTTCTGGTGAAAACCAGCTCCGCCTTCACCTTGCTCCCCAGCTCTGGGATTTTGTGAACCTTGATCACATCCCCCTCAGCCTTCTCCCCTCCAAAGCAAAAGTAACAGCCAGGAAGGGTGTTAAATATTTGTCAGATTCTGGATCAGCACAAATCCCAGTTAAACCCCTGGAGAGGCAAACAGGATGGAAAACGTCCACCTGAGCAAGTAAAGTTTACCAACACTCCAAGACCCCAAAACCAGGGCTGTGTGATGAAAACTGTCAGCCTGCCTTTGGAACAGACCTTCCCAGGAGCTTTCTCTGTAGTTTCATAGATTTGTCTCCACCTTCTGATACCTGAGACAAATGCAGGGTGCTGGTCCCTGGGTCCACCACACCCTCTGGAAGAATCCGCCCCTTCCAGAGGGAAGGAGGGAGAGGAAGGGGATTATGGCTGAGCTAATGTTGTCCCTCAGCATCAATCTCCTGCCCCATCCTGCAGTGATGGCAGACCCAGCAGATGTCCAGAGGCAGGCTGGCAAGTGACCTTCGGTTGCTAAGCTGCAGTTCTGCTTCCATACATTTGTGGAAATAAAGGAGGAGAAAAGCCTGTACTTCATCCAAATGACAGAGGACTTGGCTGGCTTGCTCCTCACTGTTTGCTTGGAAGGTGACTGTCCCCAGCATGATTGAAGAGGAGGGCACAAATTGAATTTCCAAAGCGCATCTGGTACAATTAGGCAGAAATGTGAAGTGAATCCATCTCTGTTTCCGTTGATCCGAAAATGATGACCTTTTGATTTCAGATAAATGGCTGCTGTGGCACCCAGCCAGGATTCAATAGTGTTTTCTGAGACTGCATGTGACTCATTAAACCATTTACACTGCAGTTAAACACAGCAAAAAAAATAAAGAGACACAGGTGAGAAAAAACCCCTGCTTTGGACCTCAAGCCTGCTTGAACTGCACCTGAATATCAGGGCTGGAGGAATTTCCATGCCTGGGTCCAGCTGACCAGGATCCACCTGCTCAAACCAGGGTGAATAGGGAATTTTCCAACACAGGGTGTTTGTGTTTGTGCAAAATCCAGTGTGAGGGGCTGCTCAGATCCCTGCACAGGAGGCTGAGAAGGAGCAATCATTTGGGAATGTGTGTGAGACTCAGCTAAGAGCAGCCAAGGCTCTATCACACCTTAATGTGGCTTTGGAAATCAAGAGGGATATTTCTAGGAAAAGGACCTGTTTGGGGGAAGCACCTGTAGTGCCAGCCCCAGAGAGAGAAGGATCTGGAATGTGCATGTGGCAGCAAGGTTTGTAGATTCAGTTTAAGTCTTGGTTAACCAAGACAATTTCCCTGGCTAAGAAACTTACTTTGCTGAGGCCAAAAGTGCTAGATTCAATATCCCCTCCTGCTTCTCAGAAACCTCACATTTGCTCTCATCCAGAGCCTTGGCATAACAGAAATTGTAAACCCACAGAACTGCTCATAATAGATTTATAGTTTGCAGTGGATCTTTCACTTGCTATGGGCTTTATTACGTCAAACGTGGTTTTCCTGCACCACAACTGTTTCTATTGCAACAATCAGGTCCATTTTTCTCCTGGCTGACTTTAATTGCCCAGTAAAGGATCAAAAATGAATGGAAATTTCTTTCAGGTTGCTTAGAAAGACCAGAGCTGAGCATTACTTGGAGCTGTGTTTGAGAGTGTGGGTAAAAGAAGTGAATTTATAGGGCTTGGAAATATCTTTTTTTTTCCTCCATAGAAGAGATTTTGTGCTGGCACTGACCCAGAACCACTGTCTCCTGCAACCTCCTGCCTCAGATGCCCTCTCTGGCATGGATGGGCTGGAGTGGGAGTGGCCAGCTGGAACAGAATTAGTGCAACTAAGGTTAAATTTGTGCCAAAAATATTAAATGAAAGTTCTTGACTTCTATCTTGCACAGTACCTGTTTTCTTTGATCATTAGATATTATTTGGATTAGTCACAGCTGACACCAGGAACATTTTCTGTTTCACGGTTCCTCAGTGTCTCCACATTTAGAAACTTAACTATGAGGCCATCCATAATTATTAATGGAAAGCTAGAAATTCAAAATTTCTGCAACAGAAATTTCATGGACAAGAGAAATATCTGAGAATATTTACACCTTTGAAACGAAATAATGATATTTTAGGCTGCTGTTTTCTTCCCATTAAAAACTCAGAACAGACATGCTTGTAAAATGAGGAGGAGGTGTTTGGTATAAATTAAATATCACAATTTTATGGAAACAACTTTCTGTATTTTTGTTCTCAGAAATGTTTTTGTTACTTAGCACTCAACAGATCCAGTGTATTTGCCTCAAGACCTGGTATTTGTCCAGTGAAGGATATGGAAATATTTGATTATCCTTGCACGTTCGATACTGAATGTCCAGGGCTGAAAAAATGCTGCAGCTCATCCAAAGGAGCAGGCTGTGTGGATCCCATGCCAGAGGGTATGTTACTGATAAATTCAACTTTGCTTCTAATAGAAATATCCTTAATTTTCCCTCCTGAGGGTAGGAGTGGGCAGGAAATCTGTTACCATAGCTCTTCCTGAAACAAATACGGGAATCTGCTTTGGATGGATTCCAGGATATTCAGCTCCAGTGCTTGCAGCCGTGAGCACTGAGTGGTGTGTGGGTGCTGTGGGTCCAGCAAACCTCCCTTGGCTCCTTCCTTGGCTCCTTCCTTGGCTCCTTCTCCTCTGCTGGCTCCTCTGCCTGTGGCATATGGCAAACGAGGCCCTGGCTGGTGGCTGCTCGTAGGCCCCTCACATTTTGCCAAGTTAAATCTTGCTTTGTTTCCTCAGAGCCTCCCTGAAGCTCTGTCGCCTTCTCTAGCACCAGAGCTCAGATGACTTGGCTGTTTTATTTCCTGTGCTGCAGGGAGGATGTTCTGGTACAACGTGACAGTGCTTGTGAAAATGGATTTTAATGAATTAATCCGGGTGGATCCCCACCTTCTGAATCATTCCCGCCTTTTGCACTCTGTGGTATGTACAAACACTCTTCCCTCGTTGTGCCCATGATTCTGTTCCTCAGGGGCCACTCTTTGCTCACCCTTTGTTCTGCCAGATTGATGCTTTTTGGCCCAATTTCTGATTATTTCTGTATTTCTGATTACTGAATGTCAGCTGAGTCCTTGAGCAATTCAAGTAACATTGATTTATCAGCTTCTTTAGCAAATTTTCAGGTCTCTTCCAAGGACAATTTAGAGACATACTGAAATAAAGGAGGTTTTCCTGCTTAAGTAGTGCTTGCTCCAGCTCTCACTTCAGTTTTGGGCCTATGACAGACTTCAAGCCCCTCAAAACATGATATTTCCTGATACAGAATTTTAAGTTAAGCCTTTCCAAGACAAACCTATCTGCCATAATCTGCTGGCACTGATGGGCAGGAGAATAGAAATGATAACAGCATGGGTGTAATTCTTCCTCCTATCTGATTTGCCCTTCTCATATCCTAAAAAAGCAAAAAACCCTGGTCCTGTTGCTGTGTAGTAGCAGCAGAGGGGCTGAACCCACCAAGGGATCCACCAAGGTTTTTGTATCTTGGTTTAAAACAAGCTATGTGGGAGTCAAACGCTTAGGAAATGGGGAGTTGAGGTGAAGCTGTTCAAGGAGCTGCTACTCAGTGTCCTGCTGTCCATTCCACTGACTCTCAATGCTCAGCCCACCAGCAGATCCCTTCTCTCATTCCTGACTCTCAGCTGGGATGGCTTGGTGTGCCTGGGGTCTCTCTGTGGCTCTTAATCCCACCCCTCATCCTGAGTCTGTTGCTTTTCCTCTTCTTCTTTCTATTCCCTTTGCCAGCAGTCCATTTAGCAGTTCAGAGAAGTGTTGGGAAGTTTTATTGCAGCCAAACTGCAGGGGCCTGTGTAATGTATTGTAATCCACTGAGACTTTTCAAAGCAGGACTTTTCCCACCTCTTCCTGGGTTACTCCTTCTGCCAAGGCATTTTGAGATCAGCTCCACACTCCCTGCAGCTTGGCATTTCTGTACCATAAATCTGTTGTGAAATGTGAAAATAAGAACTCACCATAAACACAGGCCCAAGCGGTACCACTTTGCTGTGGTTTCTGAATTTCTTCCTACACTCAGATTATGATAATAACCACTGCATAATTCATGTGCTGGGAAATGACCAAGGTGCTCCAGTGTTTGCTGCCCTGTTTTCCAGATCACTGGAGCACTGCAGCCCCTGAATGCCTCTGTGCACCACATCCAGAGTGACTGTGGGGACATCTACGCTGGGACAGTGGCCTCTCAGCTTCTCCTGGGAATGCAGCAGCCAGCTCCTCTGGCAGAGGTTTCCTCCTCCCTGAAGGCCATGGTGAAACGAGTGTATGAAGTGATTGACACACAAGTGCAAGGTCACTGATTGTAATCCTGTCACATTTCAGGGGGTTTCATCCCTCTTTGCTTGGGATCTCATTTATATAACCATTACTTTGCACAGAGGATCTTGCAAACTTTGCAAACACAGCCCTGACCATTCTGTTATAGGATGGAGAGTTAAGTATTATTTTGGAGTGAGTAGTTTGGAAGGGAATGCTTCTGAACCCTCAAATTTATTTTCCCCCAGTAACATAGTTTTTCAGATGAAAGAGCAAATATGTGCATATTTGTAGCACAACCATTAGTAGTATTAAACAGACTCTTTGAAAGACTGTTTTCTTGGGGAGCAGATATATTCTGTTGCCATGTTACTTCCAGTAGCTTGTATGAAACAAGTCATATTTATAGTCTGTTAATTACTGTAGCATATTACTACATACTTTTAAAATGTTACATAAACATTCCAATACATTAATTTAAAATTATATCAGTCTACTTACTGCTCTGCAGTTATCTGAACATTTTCACTCCTGAAATGCATGCATAAGCTCCATTATCAGTGCTTCTTATTCTGTGTTTTCACAGTCCAGATTTCAGTGAAATCACTGGGTAGTCCTCCTTCCCCCTGTGCTGACATCTCAGGTTTGGATGGCAGCCTACAGGCTCCCGTAAGCAGGAGCTGGCCCTAACTGTCCTCTAATTCCAAAGAATTGGGGTAAAAAGTGATGGGGTGATAACATCCAGAATGGCTCTAGGAGCAATCTGCAGATTTCTGGTTATTTATCATAACCAGAGCCTGGCCTACACACAGTGCAGATCAATCTTGATGCTGCTCCCAATACCTGTGCAAATTGTGTTGTTCTTCCCAGATGTCAATGAATGCTCCTATGCTGAATTCAACGCTTGCCCTGAGAAAAGCAGCTGTGTAAACCTGGAGGGTTATTACAGCTGCCACCCTCAGCATGAACATGCCACTGTCATCCCTGACTGGCTGAGCCCAAGGAAGGAAGGTAAGAAATGTTGGTCTCAGCTTGGCAAGTGCTGAGGATGTTCCTGCAGGACATTGTGCTCCTTTGCAGGAGTCACCTGCAGGAATTTCTGGAGCGTGAGAGCCCCTTCTCCTCCTGTTGGGACAAAATTCCACATAAACATGTTACCTATTTCTGATGGAAATGCAGATTATTCATTTCACAGTCCCTCACTCTGTCCTCTATTTCACCCTCAGCTGTCTTCATTCACCTGCCAAAACATAAAACTTCAGACCCTACAGCTTCTCAGAGCAAGTCACTTTTTGTCAGTGCACCTCTCCAGCCTCTTGAAAAACAATTAATGACATTATTTCTGCCATTCTCTTCTTTCCTGCTTTGACTGCAGCCCAGACTCAGTGGTTGTATGAGCCCACCCTGAGCTGCTGAGCCCTCTGCTGCAAGCGGTTTGGCACTGGCTGAAATAATTCCTTGTGGTACCAGTTCAGCAAAAGATACTTACAGACATCAATGGGCCTGCTAATAGGCTTTAAGATAATGAGATGAATAACTGCTTGCAGATTTGATGCTTTAGTTAGAAAACAATTCTACAATCCCTTAATCTCAAAAATTACGATAATGTATTACTTTATGCTTTTGTGATATGATAATACTTTTATTTTCTATTTATATTACTTCTATTGCTGCTTTTAATGTGGAAAACATGAATGGCATTATTTTGGATTTGCTTTCTTAGCAATACTCTTAACTCTTTGACAATATGATCTTCCCCTAGGCATTGCAGCATCTACTCCAATTTCAGTAAATGCTGTTAACACTGGCACTAGTTATCCCTCTACGAGGAAAGCAAATCTCTTGTCCATAACCAACCAATCTACAGATGTTGGGTGCTGTAAGTAACCTTGGATTTTAATACATGTTTTCTTGATTTGTGATGGGAACAAACCTCAGTAGATTTGTGTTTACATGGGCGATGCAGCCCTTTCAGGCAGGAGTTATTACAACCCTTTTAACAACACCCTGTTCTTCTGTGGGAGGAAATAGATTTAAGCTGTTCTTTAGGAGTTCAGAGAGCCAGGCTGGATATTCTTGTTTTTCACCCACAACTTCTGAAGGAAGCTGAAGCCAGAGGAATTAAACTAAGACCCCTCTATTGCAGGGGAGAAAGGCTTTTGGGGTGTTTGGCAGCCACCTGGCCCAGAGTGCTGGAAACAATTGTGTTCTATTGAAGAAGTTTATGAAAATAATCTTTTTTCCTTAGTCTACCATTAGCATGAAAAACTTGAAGCTTTGGCAGCAGCATGCCATGGTCTCTGGGTTAGCAGGGGGTGTGATGCTCACCTCACCTGGCCCCAGCTCTCCCCAGCAGAGGTGTCTTGTCTGGGCTCTGTCTCCAGCCAGACAGACTAGCTCTGCTGCAGGGCAACTCATCCTACCCAATTTAACAACTCCTCCTCCCAGGACAGGAATCATCTCTGAAGGGCCCTGTCTTTCCCCATTGGCATGACAAAGATTGCACTGGACTAGAGTGGAATAACAGGTGAAGTGCTGCACACCACTCTCCCCCAGCCTCTGTTAGCTGGGGGCTGGAGGGGGTTCCAGGATAAATCCAGGCAACCTTTGCCTGAATGGGTGCATTTTGATGATTAAAATGACAGGAGGTGAAGCAGGTGTCAACACATGTAGAGTGCCCAGAGTGACTGTTCCAAACTTAGTCCTGTTGCTTGTACCTGTAGCTCACTGGCTGATTATTTATGTGAGTGAAGATTTGGAGGAGATTAGGTTTTCCAGAGGAATTGTGGCTGCCTCATCCCTGGAAGCGTCCAAGGCCAGGTGGGACGTGGCTCTGAGCAGCCTGCTCCAGTGGAAGGTGTCCCTGCCCATGGCAGGGGGTGGAACTGGATGATCTTTAAGGTTCTTTCCAGCCCAAGCTATTCTGTGATTCTATTATTCAACAGAAATGCATATTAATAATTAATTAATAAATAATTAATAAAGGGAAATAAAAAGGTTAAACACTAAACCAGTCACCCCAGTGGGATGGGTCATAGATGAGGGGATCTGCTAGTGTGAGAGGGGCAGATTCTGTCCTGACAAAAAGAGAACCCTTCCCTATTGACTGTCAAAGTGCTTGTCTGTAGTGGATTTGGAACAGCACAAGGCTTTAAAAGTGAAATGTTGCTTTTTCCATGTCAACTCTTCCTGGGACTGCAACAGATCCCTCTGCAGTTATAAACCATCGAATCCTCAGCGTTACCAGCAACAGCTTTGAAATGTCCTGGCTTGTCATTCCCACTCTGAACCACACTTTCCAAGTCCGGGTGTCCAAGGGCAATGAAACTGTGCAAAACCTGCAGACAGAGGAAATGCACATGGATGTGGCTCACCTGGAAGCAGGTGTGATGTATTCAGTAGAGATCAGCTATGAAACTTGTGGGAAAATCATTATCTCCCATCAAAATGTTAAAACAGGTAAAGAAACACTTTAAAATACATATATATAATATAGTATATCTCTATCTTCTCCCTTCTCCTCCTTCCATCCCCACTCACTTGCAGTTTAGCAATGATCCTTTGGTCCACACTGAACAACATTTTCCACCTTCTTCAGCACTTTTTATCTCACCTACTCCAGCATTTTTCCAACCCAGAATATCAAACAGCAGAACTTTATCCTTAGTTGATAAAGGAGTGCTGGAGCTGATCAGACTATTACAGATATCAGGCTAAGCTATAATTATTTTTTTAAAAAAAAATATTTCTTTGGTGCCTGGCACTCCTTTCTGCTGTCACCCATCTCCCAGAAGGCCTCATTTTTTCCTGGTTGATGTCTGTGGCCAGTGGGAAATCCAGGCAACTGGTTTGTCAAGGGCTCAGCTGAGCTAACAAGAGTGCCCAGAGGAAGGGCAGATTCTGCTGAATAAAGGATTAAAGAGAATTACACGGATTGAGTAAGAAAGCTGCAGACTACCTGCCCAATTCTGTTCAATTAACTGGTGGTGGGAGCTTCCTGAGGCCCTAGTGTGTTGATCAAACATAATTTTGCTTCTTCTCTAGTCTTAAATTATTTCCTAAGCCTCCATACAAACAAGGAAACAAATCTCTCCTTTTTTCAAAGAGCAGGCAGTGAACTATTTATTACTGACCACGGAGGGAATGCTGCTGTTGATGTTTATCCCTAAGAGCCTTCCCTTTGATGAGATGAGGGATGACTCCAGTTTGGGTCAGAAGGAAATTACTCTCTTTGTGGAGGGAAAGTAGGAGGTCTAGTGGTTATGAAAAGAGAGGGCTGAACTTCAGAGTATGGAGCTGGAGCCCTTGAGAAAAAGAAAAGCTTTCCAAGGATCAGTCCAAGGAGTAACAGCCATGGAGTGTTTATACAGGACAAAGCAGTTAGAGATTCCTTGGCTCTTGGTTTTGGCTCCTGTGCTCTGTACAGTATCTGTCAGGGCTCACACACAAGAGGCATGCACAGCTTTTTTGCTGTATTTTCAGTTTAAGAATATATTTACTATCCCCACTACCAAGATCAGGAAAATAAATAAATAAAAACTGTGACTGGTGGGCCAGAGATGAGCCCATGGGCAATTCTACCCTGGCAGGAGTTATGTAGGGCCAGGCCCAGTAATGTGTAAACCCACACATAAAATATATGTACACCCTGTTCTCACTCAGTTGCAATCAGGCACCAAAATATCTCTTTAGACCCGACAGAAGTGCATCTTCTCAATGTATCAAAAGCTTGCAGGAGCCTATTTGCTTTATGTTTTTGATTTCATACCAAACTCTCTCAATCTTGTCCTCCTTTTTTCCATCAGCTGAGATTTTGGTCCAGGTACATCAATTTTAGCTGAATCCTTTTCTACTTTGTCGGTGTGTTTTAATGTTGTGTCCTACAGAGGCCAAGATATTTGATGTTACTATGAGGATTCTCAACTACAACTTCACTGATGATTTCCATAATTCCAGCAGCTCAGCATATGAGGAATTTTCAAGACTGTTGCTTACAGAGGTAAACTGACTATACCTCTGGGTAATATATATAAATTTTTTTCAATGTAAAATTTATTTAATCTAATAGAGAATTTTATGCCTGGGTGAAGTATTCCTTCAAAATTAGCATACTATTTCCTGTGACCTTTTCTTTATAATTACAACAAAATTCAACTGACTAGACAGATCAAGCCCTTGGCCTTGTTAGGAATGAAGCCACTGAGAATTTTCCCCTACAGAAGAGTGAAGGAATTAGAAATGCAGGCATGCAACAGGGGCTCCTCTCCTTGGATCTTTAATTTGGCAATAAACTCAAAGTAAATTAACTTGAGCCTTTTAGCTGATTATTGAAATGGCATTCCTGGCATTCATTTCAGCACAGCCTGCTTAATAAATGTCTTTCTCCTCTCAAAGCTCTTCTTTCAGGAAAGGTATCTGGATCAGGCTTTCTTCTCCAGCCTCATTCCTTGCCTGCTTACATGTGGTCACTGTCCACAGGCAGGTGCAAGCAGCCAGAAACAAAACTTGAGTCATCAAGTCTGGTGCCAGCTCTCAGCTTCCCAAAAAACGAGGAGGTTTCATATGGAGCAATCTCCTACAGTTTTTCTGCACAGAACAGGGCCTCTACAGAGGAATTGGGATCTCCATCCAAAACAAGGCTTCCCCAAAACAAAGGTTGACTCATAATCATGTGTGAATTTAAATGCAAGAGAAAAACCCAAAACAATAATGGAGCTGTAAGTTCACGGGCAGCAGGGAACAGGCATTTGCCCAACAGAAATTCTAGCTGAACCTCCTCACATGGTTTTATTTCCCACAGTTACAAACTGTTCACTTTTGTTGTGCAGGAAGATTCTGGTGAATGAGTCTTCTCTGTGATTAATGCAGAGCTGATTGGCTTCATTGGGGTGGGAAGAAAAAGGAGCATTGCCCATCTGTGTTGCTTCTGCCTCCTTGGGTGTTTGTGAGCACAACATCCCCCTGAGAGGGATTCTTCTCATTTTCTTGCCTCTCTACCCTGATGTGAGCTTAGACCAGCTAAACAGCTTGTTTGTAGGAATCTTTCTGAGCAAGCTCTGACTGAATGGGAACAAAGCTGTGCTGATTTATGGCTCTGCAGTTCGTGCTCAAAGGCACGCTCTGAGGTGTATGCAGGAACAAAAGGCTCAAGCAAGAGCTGCCTTCTAGACATGTAAGGTAAAACTGCCAGCTCCTGCACAGCTCAAATACTGACAGCACTGTGCCAGCTTCAATGGTCAGAGTAATGCCATTAGTTCAGCTGGAGTGACTGCTCACTGGTTTGGTAATTAACCATGATGTAATTGTGATATTGCCTTGAAGCTGAGCTGTCTCAAACATGTTTTTTGAAGTTATCCGCCCCCATTTTTTCTTGTCTCTCATCCTGAGGTTTCTTTTTTATTGGACTCGGCTGCAGGCTGAACTTGGGAACTAAAGCCATGCCCACACATGTAAATGAAATAAAATACATGTGTGACATAGAGAGATAACATCAATGCTCTGCTGCATGCACTTACCTGGACAGTTCAGCCAGGGCCAGGGGGAATTCTGCTCCCTTCAGCCAAAATTTAGAACTTGATTTGTAAGACCAATGGTCAGATGGATTCAGTTTACAAAGGTATCATGGAATTATATAATCCCAGAATTGTTTGGGTTGGAAGAGGCCTTGAAGATCATCCAGTTCCAAACCCCTGCCATGGGCAACACCTTCCACCAGACCAAATTGCTCAGAGCCCTGTCCAACCTGGCCTTGGATACTTCCAGGGATGGGACATCCACAGTTTTTCTGGGCAGCCTGTTCCAGGGGTCACCACCCTCACAATGAAGAAGTTTTCCCCAATATTGAGTCTAACTTTATCAATCTGAAGCCATTCCCCCTTGTCCTGTCACTCCAGGCCCTTGTAAATACTCTTGCCTCATCTTTCCAGTCAGTTCCCTTCAGGTACTGGAAGGTCACCATTAAGTCTCCCCAGAGCCTTCTGCTTTCCAGGCTGAACAATCCCAATTCTCTCAGCCTTTCCTAACAGCAGAGCTGCTCTGATCCTGGAGCCTCCTCTGGGCTCTCTCCAGCAGCTCCAGGTGCTCCCTGTGCTGGGCCCAGGGCTGGGGCAGCTCTGCAGGTGCGGTCTCACCTGAAGGGGCAGAATTCCCCCCTCTCCTGCTGCCCACGCTGATTTTGGTGACGCCCAGCACACAGAGGGTTTCTGGGTCCCAGTGCACACAGCCAGGGCATGTCCAGCCTCTCATCCACCAGCACCCCCAAGTCCTTCTCAGCAAGGTTGCAAGGAGACTTGCATTACTTTGTGCCAAAATAATTACTGAAAAATAAGATTTATGAAATACTTTGGAACTTTTCTTTTTACAGCATCTTCTATCTTGTGCTTATATAAATATTTAAAGAGGTACCTGTTGGCTCCCTAATTGTCAGTGCTTCTCTCCCATTGCTTAGCTTGAAAATTCATTTCCACCCAACATTTCTGCCTTGTACAAATCTGGGAAGCTGAAAGTGCAAATTGAATCCCTGGCAGCAGGAAGCATCATTGTGAGGCTCAGAATCACCGTGCAGGATCCCAAGTTTCCAGTGGATGACTCCACATTTGCCCCAGTGCTTTCCTACCTGCACAATGGCTCTGTGCTTGTGGTGGATCAGCAAAACACTGCAGTAAAAGGTAATTTTTCAAAGAAGAGAGCAGCATTTGTGTTTTGATCACGTGCAGAATCACCAATATTATTCACAAAATGGAAAAACAAAGGATGTGGTTTGCTGAAGAGAAAACCATCATGTGAGAATTCTTTCAGGGGTTTTATCCATAAGCCCAGAAGTGTTAGACAAAGGAGTGCTGGCTGTCCCCAGGTACCTGCAGGCACTGCTTCTCCTCACTGTGTTTAACCCAAGTGGAGCCCTTGGTTTCCCTGTTCATTTTCCTCTCTCTCCTCTCTGTCCCCAGCTGGAAGTTTGCCATATCTTTCTCCAGCTGAATGGCAGACAGGATTACTGTGGAATATCTGTAGCCTTTAGATACACAAGCCCTCTAGGCAGTTTTGTGCTCCAAGACTGGGGGAATGTATTTGGGACAAGGTTTAAGAAATCTAACATCTTCAGTCTGGAAGCCCAGCCAGAGGAATTCCCAAATGTCCTTGCTGTGAATAGGATGGAAGAAACATGCATGGAATTTATGTTAAACCAGGCCTTTGTTTAATCTTCAGTAATCACCACTTTTATCTTCAAAGGACTGAGTTCTGTCCTCAGGTTTCCCAGCTGGCAGAGACAGCAGAGTTCAAAAAGTTGCCAAAGCCAACAGAATGGGTTATTCTTCTCTCTTGTTGTATTGAGCCTTTCAGAGCAGGAAAAACTCCCTTTGCAGCTGTGGAGCATATGGAGGTTAAGGAGAACAGGACAGGAAAAAGACAGGAGACAAATTGCACTCAAAGCCTACAAATATCACAGTAGCAGCTGAGACTGATGTGTGCCAAAATACTTTGAAAATGTTATTGATCCTGGGACCAAAAGGCTGAGGAAGAAGAAGGTGATAGCTCTGGATAGTCACTTTAGCTGCACAAAACCAGGTGGCTTCCAGTAGCACCACACTCATCCAGGGGCACAGCCAACACCTCCACTCCTCCTTAGGGGCTGAGAAAAGGAGTTTATTTCTTAGCTCTACCCAAAGAAGAGTTTATTCAACATGAGTTTCCTAACTGGAAAATAAGGAGTGAAACACACGAAGAAAGGATTTGTATAATGGGGTGTTGTGCTTTCTGACCCTGGAGAGCCGCAGGACATGACCTTTGAAATAAACCCACCCAGATCCTGTCCCCTGGATCCTCCCTGCAGCCTGGCCACCACCAGGCCTTGTGCTTGGTTTAGTGACAATCCATTCAACTGTGAAAAGCAGGGATGAGAAGTCAGAAGGGACAGCACAACTGAAGGGACTGGACCAGATCTCTTCGAAGATCCATAAATTATTAAGTTTATTGCCATGATGAATAGAGACAATAAAATCTATTTGTGAGGCATGGTAAGAGAAGAGAAAGGGATGTGTGCTGAATCAGGCACGAGATCCTTCTAGCACAATGTCACTGCCTCAAAAGCAGCCAGGAGCCAATTCCTGGAGAGGCATCACCTCCCACTAATAATCTCCTAGCCAACAACTGTTTTCAGCTCCAGGACTCCCTAAATCCAGAGGGATTTCTTAGGGTTTATTTATCCCCCATCAAATCAGGTAGATCTTTATCATCTGCAACATCATTTGGCAAGGAGTTTCACAGATTTTTACCCTTACAGGTGTATAATAGGTAATCAGGGTGAACACAAAGGTGGCTTTTTAACAATTTTTGGACTAGGACTGTTGGTTGAGGTGTGTGGAGGGAAGTGCCAAATGTGAAGGGCCAGAGAGGTACCAGGAGTGCAGAAAGAGAGCTCAGAGCAGACCTTGGCTGAGAAGTGATGGTTTAGAGAGGAAAAAAGTGCAGGGTGTGTGTGTGGATGTGCACAAGGGATGCAGCAGTCAGTGCCAGTGTTTTGACCCGATGCATGATTGAATGTGGCCATCAGAGGTGAAGGAATTTGCTTAAAAAGCCGTGCAAAGTGAGGGGAAAGGAAACCCTCAGAGACAATGGAGGCAGTGAATGTAAGTGATTTGGCAATTAGCATTTCTTGGATGGTGTTGGAAGCCACCAAGGGTCACAATTATTTCATAGCACAGTTAGGAATTAACAGGATTTCATCTCTGGTGTTCAGTCAATCCTGCACACTTCTGCATTCCCTCTAAGTGGCTTAGGCTGGAACATAATAGGCTGGCCACAGGAACATGAAATTGTCTAATGGAAACTACCATGGACACAGCAATTATCCAAAATGACAAGAAAAGTAAAAATAATTGAATTATTAAAATAGAAAGAATTGAAATTTTAGCTAGAAGGAAGGAAAAGCAAGCAGAAAGATGAGTGCATGTATGTGCATGCACACGGAATGGGACATTCCTTTGTTTCAGAGAAACAATCACCATCATTAATCTACAGGTTTGCAGAACAAGCACTTATGTTAATTTGTTATTCAAAACAATTTTCTACCCTCTGATCAGAACTATTTGTCCCAAGACCCAGTTTTTAGCCTCATTTGCTGCTCTCCCTCTCTCAGGCCCCTGAGGCAGTGAAGGTGAGCACAGATGCAGTCACACAGAGAAGCCTCACCTGGGATTCACTGGAATTATTCCTGTCCAAAAGACTAACTCTGCCCTTGTAGATTTGCTGGAACAGGGTGTGAATGGCAGCACAAGACTCCAGATATAAATCCCTCAAAAGAGAAGAGACTCAGCAGTAACATAGGTCTGTAACTGCATGAAAAGGCATCTCTAACTCATTCAGAGCAGCTGAAATCAGACATAAGGAACACCCTCAGAGCATCTTCATGCATTGATGAATCAGGATGTCTTTTCTGACACTACCAGAAAGAGGGTCACAGTTTTACAGTATTACTTTTGAGAAGAAAAATTGTATAAAAAGAGATTTTGCCTTTAGCACTTCCTCTGTTAAGAACAGAATAGTGCTTCCCGTGGGAGCTACTAGCATTTACTTTTTATTTGAAGCAGAAGATTATTTGGTTTAAGTCTCTATTTAATGTTGTATCTACTGGTAGCTAGTGGTAACATCTATTAATTACCTGATATATCTGGAAGTGCTGTACACAGAACTTGGTATAGTGATTCTGATATAACTGTAGTACAAACCTACAGCATTTTTTTCACTTTAAATGTGTTTACCTCTAAAAACAATTATTTAAAAAGCCTTTACTCAGAGAGAATATTTTTCAGAGTACAAGAACGAGAGAATAACAAAAGAGATAGCGTTCTGCATCACTCAGAGCTTGGCTGATGGTAAATGATAAAAAGGAAGACCACATAAGTAAATTAAAAAATGACTACTTAATGATTATTTCTAGCTAAATGCAGCCAGCAGGGAGGCTCTCTAACCCTTGTTCTTGTTTTGGTCCCACAGACTGGGATGAATGTGCTTCCCAAGCTGAGAATGACTGCTCTGTGTTTGCAGAGTGTATCAATTTGATGGGCTCCTACACGTGCAAGTGCAAGACAACCATGGATACCAATCCATCCCGACCTGGAAGAAACTGTGAGGGTGAGAAAAAGGCTGGCAAGTCCAGTTTTTTTTTTTGCCATGAAACATTGGAATAAGTCCTGGGGTTTTACATGTGCTTTTATAGCACCTGTTCATATAATTGCACCTCCAGTCTGTGACTGGAGGGGTATATATGACCTGTCTCTCAATATACATATATATACATATATTTATATATATATATACACACATATATTTATATTATTAATAAATAAATAAATAGATTCAGATGAAATCTCTCTGAGATTTCCTCCTTGATAACTGCAAGGAGTACTTTTCCCTCTTTTGCTATGTCTGTGGCTAGTTTCCTCCCATTGAGTTGATCCATAGCTTTGCCAACCAGAACAGGAGACCCAAGAATCAAATCTGCTTCTGGCACAAACCAGATTCAACCCCAGAAAAATCATGTGGTCTACAAAGTGTTTGTGAATATCCAGGACCTGTTTCTATAATGCTGCCATGGGCGGTTGAGTGGTCTTGGTGCCATTTTCAGGCCAGGCCTCGGTGCCATTTTCAGGCCAGGCCCCGGTGCCATTTTCAGACCAGGCCCCGGTGCCCCCTCATCCAGTTTCAGGCCCCATTTCAGGATGTGTTTACTGTGTTGCAGGTGAGACTGTGGATCCTCTCACTGAAACCATGGCTTCTGAAACAAGAAACAGCAGGGACTTTGCCTTTGAAGAAGGAAGCCCTGCAGGCCCTGCTCCCGCTATCACAACCAAGACAATGGTGGCTGCAGGCTCCGTGTCAAGCTCCACCACTCTCCTCCCTGCCACGCTGGCCCTGGGTGACAAACAAGCGTCCCAAGGTCCCTCCAGTGCTCCTCCAACCCCTTGGCAAAAAGGCCTGGCCCCACAGATGGGTTTCAGTAGGGGAAGCAGCCCCACGGCCAGCAGGGCCCTGCCCGTGGGCACAGGAGCCACAAGTCCATGGTGGCAAAGCTCCATGGCCAAAGCTGCTGTCCCACACAGCCCCAGGGGCACGGCAGGGCCAGAGCAGCTCGCTGCAGTTTGGGGGCTCCCAAACAGAACATCCTCAGGTGCCAGCAGCACTCACACGGCTCCTGCCGTGCCCCGAGGTGGCCCTGGCACCGTCCTGCTGGCCACAGGCAGCGCTGCCATCGCCACCCTCCGAGCAGATGGAGAGCAGGGCACGGAGAACAGCTCTTGGTCAGAGGGACCCACTGCAGCCTTGGGGTCACCAGCTTTTCCAGGCTCCTCTCCAGCCCCCAGCCCGTTCCACAGTGAGTACACATCCCACGGGATCTGCACGTGTGGGAATTCACCAGGGGAGAAGCAAAGCCTCGCTCAGGGTTCACAAAAAAGCATCTAGAGCTGGTTTTTCAACGTCAAAATTATTTTCTTGGTGCCTGCATTTTTTTTTTCTATATCAATAATATTTTCTGCAGGAATTGGCACTTTCTCTTTTGCTAAATCAGCTTGTGAAAGCGATTCCTCTTCCTGGCAATTCAGCAGTTGCTTTTATTGATGTTACATTTCTTCAGCTCCAAGAGGAGGAAGCACATAAAAGAGTGCACTGAGTGTGGCTCATGGCAATATTTGCTGCTTGTCCTTTTGCCACATATCCCTGTTTTTCCTGCAGCCTCTGGCACCAGGACACGGCAGCAGCAGCTGGCTATGGAGTTAATTTAGGGAGCTGGGGAGGAAAAGGACCTGCCTTCCCCTTCCTCTCAGCAGAGGATGTTTAGTCAGAGTCCTCCACAAATCCCCTGTGAGGCAGGAGCTGCCTGGAAACCTGAGAGACACTGCCTCAAGAGCTGTAATTGAGAGCAACAAGGCTGGCAAAGGTTTCATCTGTTTGGGTTTGGGCAGATGTGTTGCAGCTAATTAGGGGATTTTTCTGTTGATTGGAGCTGAATCATGTTTTAGAGAGTCAGGTCTTAAAATGACAGTTTTGTTTGGGATAGGAATGCTGCTGTCTCTGCCCAATACTAAATGGTATTTTTTATTTTTTTGTAGTGTGTCACTATTTGGCTGTTTCAGTTTTGATTCTACTTGTTTTTATTCTGTCTCTCGTGCCCTCCACATCTGTCTGATCCCAAGCCACACTTCCCTCTGCTCTTTTATCTCCCCCTCCCCTGTGATCTTGCATTCCTGGTGGTCTCCACTCATCCAACCCCACTTCCTTCCTCACTCCTTTCTCCCTGGAAAATGCCTTTTTCAGCCATGTAAGGCCAGTTCTGCTGCTTCTCCAGCCTCTCTTTCCCCCCAGGGCTGCTCACCACGTGTCCCCTCCTGCCATCCTGCCCTGCCTTGGGCAGCTGTGCCAATGCCCTGTTCAGCTGCTGTCTTCTCTCCTCTTGAAAAATATGTTGGGTTTGTTGTTTTTTTTTTTAAATGAAAACAAAGATTATTTTTAAAGTATAAAAATAGCTAATTGTAACTGACAAAAAGTCCCATAAAGGCTGTTCCCAGCTGGAAAAAAAAAAACCTGAAGAATTTTAAGCAAAAAAAAGTTCAGTTTATAAAAACTTGGTTTATATTCCTGATAAATCAAATATTCAGCCAAGTGCTTTTGCAGGGAAAGAAGCTTGTGAAGGGCTTATGCCTAAGGAATAAAAGCAAGAACCACCAGATTGGCATCTCATTAGCCCAGGGCAATAAATTCAGAGGGCAAAAGCCCATGTTTGGTGAAATTTCATATGCAGCTCCTCCTTGTGGCTTCATCTCTGACCTGGAGGCTCAACCTCAGCCAAACCTTTATACTCTTTTAAATACCAGGGGGTATTTTATTATTATTATTTGAGAATTGTTCAGAACATTTTCCCCTCTCTGAGACAACTGAATGTGTTTTATCCCCTAAATAGCTGTGCTCACATTCCATGGCAAAAAAGCCATGCAAGCCCAAATCCTTTGATCTGACTGTCGGTGGTGAGGATTCCTTTGGGATCAGAATTATGCTGGGATAAAGGAACCCTCCTCCAGTGGCCTGCTTCAAGCAGGCATTTCTCCCCTCCCCTGTAAAGCTTGACCTGATTACTGTTTCTTTTCCTCCAGTACCTGTCCTAGTTCAAGTGATTATTTTCCCAATGTGAGTAGAACCTGGATGTAAGTGGTCCACAGAGTTTATGCAGAGCTTTATAATTCCTTCTGTTTCAAAGAAAGCAGCTAAAATGGCAGATTAAAATTGAATATAGGAGTCTGAGAGTCTCAGAGCTGGAACCTGGTGCCTGATATCCTGTGGAGGTGCAGTCTGGTGTGTGCAGGGAGGGGAGCAGGTTGCTACACCAGAAAATTAAGACTGGTAACTTGATTTAGAATTTTAAATTGAATCCTTTCCCAGATGATAAAATTCTTGAAGTTCTTGGTGAAGTCTATCCTGTATTTATATAAACCATTGAAACATTAGGTTTTGCTGTGCCGGGAGTGATGATTTGTTGGGAGCTGGGGGCAGAGTGAAGGCACTTTGCTGGCAATGGTCACAACATTGGATGATTCCAGTCATTGCTAAACGGATGCCAGGGGCACAAACAATGCCTTGAGAAGCCCTTTGTCTGATCTCTGATCACTTCAGTGTCTGTAGTAACAATGCCAAACCCAGAGATGCTGGGAAAAACAGAGAAATCAGGAAAGAAACTAAAATGTTTGAGTCTGCCTTCATGTCATTCAGCAGATGTGAACTAGGGGGGATGTGTGCACTCTGTTGGGGTTCACCTCATCCCACCCCAGCTGTCCAAAGTGTAGATGTCTAAGCTCAGGCATCTGCCCAGCCTTCCTCTGAGGCTGCAGGGAGGATTTGGTTTTCCTCTGGAGGGACTGGTGGGACAACCAGCTGAGTCTGGGAGAGCAATTCCAGTGCCTGAACAGAGCAACAGTTCCACATCCCTGAGCATCCAAGGCAGAGCCGGCAGATATGGGACCTACAGGCCGTCAGTGCCTTTCTTGAGAATCATCTGGGGCTCAGACAGGGCAGACTAAGATGCTGGATGACTTATTTTTAGACTTTTGGGGTTTGGGCTACATTTCAGAGGGCTGTCCCTCTGCTGCTATGAGTTGATGCACGTGGCCAGGAATGCTGGACACTGACACATCTGTCCATGGAGTGCAGTCCATAAAACAAATAGAAATTGTCTTTTTTCTTACCTTGCAGCCTTCCAGAAACTTAGTGGCACAGTTTGGATAAGAAACATGGAATACTCTCCAGGCTTTAGCAATACAAGCAGTGAGGAATATCAAACCTTTGCACAGCTCTTTGTTGATGAAGTAAGTGTTGAAGAAGGATGTGGCTTGTTACCTGTCTCAATAAAGCCCTGTGTATGGTCTTTATCCCCCAAAGCCTGTATAACTCATGTGTGTCTCTTGACACATTTGTAAGGTTTGGCTCCCCCTGACTGCCTGAGGCTGCAGGGTAAGTGTGCAGCTGTGTTTTAGAGGGAGATCAGGATTTTGGGGTTCTCTGGTACCTCCATGTCCTCTCCTTCTCATACCTGGTTATACTGAATTATTGATCTCCCCCAGGGGTGTGTGGTGGAAAGTTAATGGAACTAATGCAGTGTTCTGACACCCTTGCCCTGAACAGCCCTATCCTAATTAGCTGTATGATTGTTATTGTCCTTTGTAGCAGTAGCTCAAGGCTGACAGTTCTTGTAATCACCCTGAATTTTGTAGCCCCATGTCTGGAAAGGGAGTGGTTTCTTGAAAAGTCACCTCTGCCCTCACTTCTAATTAGAGTGCAGGATATCAAAGCACAACATGATATCTGCTGTGCCTTTAACCTTCTCAGGATTCTCAGGTATTGCCTTTGACAGTATCAAATATTGCAGTGAATGTGTCAGAAGTTTATTCCTTCTGAAGCTCCCTCAAACACACCCATGCCTGGAACACCAGTGGTTACACTGGGCTGTTTTCTTGCCTGCCTGATCTCCCCTCCACTGTGTCTCCAGAGGCCTTGATAAATGTGGTGATAAATCCATCACTGGCAATTTGATGGATTTTCAAATCCTGCAGAGGCTTCCCAAGACTTCCAGGGGACAGAGGTGCCACTGGAACCCAGCTGTCACCTGGCACAGGCCAGGCCAGCCTGGGCTCACACAGCTGCAGGGAGGGGAGAGGGTGATCCATTCATCCTTCTTGGACATCAAATCAGTTTCCCACTGCTCACAAGGGTTTGCACCTTCCTGGGTTTACTAGCAGAGCACAGCTTTCCTGGAGCTGTTTTGGCCCCAAGCTGTCACATCAGAAAAGCTGTGACAAAACGAGAGTGATGTGATTAGCAAAGTGAAAAGGGAACAATTCCCCACTGACCTTCCTCTCATTCAGCACCACGCTCTGCCCGAGGCTATTTCACAACAGCACAGTATGGAAATGGACTGAAATTAAAGTAGTTTCTTCATTCAGTCAGCTTAGTCCAGAAAATCATGGGTACAAATATATTTAAGAAAAATTGTAAAATGGTTGCATAAAGGAACAAAATGAAGTTTTGTGTCAGTTTTACCCGGCTCTCAAATTTCTGGGCAGAAAATGATCACTTGTCATTATAAGGAGCTAATTCCTTTTCCCATCACTCTGGTCTTGTGGATCAGGTGGAAAGATGAGTTAGTGCTGATTCCTTCCACCTCTGAGCCACTGTAAATGGGTGTAATTGCATAGCTGCTCTAAATAATATTACAAATATTGTATTTCTAGATGCCAAAGAAAATTTAGGGGACCAGAAAGATCTGTATATTTTCTTTTCAGGTTATGAGGACCAGAAATGGATCTTTTAAAGTAAATGAGGGAAGTTTTATGAGCTTTAAAAGCACTCTCAGGTTCCAGTTAAATACAGTTTGCCAGAGATTTTTTTTTTAAACCTCTTTGGAGTCACAATCTACAATTTAGAGGATTTATAAAACCTAATGTGTATAATGTTCTTTAGGCTCAGCACTTAAGTGCCATGTGGTTAAATTGGCAGCACAGCAAATGGAAATATCCTTTAAATAATGAAAAGGAGGGAAAAACCTGATGTGACAACCTGCACTGTCATTGTCCAGGCCACTTCCACCACCTTTCTTGTAATGCAACTTAAAAACAACATAGCTAAAGTTAAAAAAGTATTTAAATCTTGGGGTTTGTTCAGCTTGTGCTTTACAACACCCCAAGAAAGGTATCATGACTTGTCCTCAAGAAAATCAGTTGGGAAAGCAAAAGGTTTGAGTTGAAAATACATTCACTGAGGTGCAGTAAATTCCCAAGCAGAAAGCTTGTTTTGAATTTGGGTGTCTTAAACTTAGCTGAGTGACAAAAGGTGTGAAAGTATTAAATGCTAATGCTTTATGAAGGTGACCCCCTCATTTGGAAGGCACACAGCCTGTTTTGTGTAGCTGATTGCACCTAAATGATTGTAGTTGGAGTTATATGGATGTGGAACGAGTGTAGGAAGAGGGATTAAGGAATTTCCACTATTCCAGTGTCATTTCACCCTTTTGGTTGAGTTTATCCACCTTCACATCCTGGAAGCTGCTGGTGCTGGTGGCTGGGCACATCTGTGCTATGGTACCTTCTCCCTGAAGGTGCAGCCAAACCACAGACAGTGGGGAAGGATTTTGTTTTTTTCTCTCTGAGTGAGTCTTCAAACAATATTCTGTTCAAATTGCTGTACCTTTTCCTTACTTATTCCCAGTTTCCAGACTGTCAGTGCATTCCCTGCTTAGGTTTCCTTTGTGTGCTACAGAAATTGCAGATACAATGACAGACCTGAAAATAATTTCTCTTGTAAGAACTCCCCATATTCAAGAGTATTATATATTGAATATTTCCTTCAAAAAAATTCCGTTCCCCTCGCCCCCTCCCTTTTTTTTTTTCCTAGCCTTGTTTCATCAAGCGTTATTTTGATAACCCAGGGTGTGGCACCTGTTGGGAAATCCTAGAATCTCTCGGATAAAGGGTTTTGTAGTGTCACCTAGTGGCTAAACACAAATACTGTGAATGTGCCCTGACACTATTCAAGCTCTGGGTCCTGCTGTGGGAGGAAAATTGGAATAAGGACAGAAACAAAACAGGAACAAACAAACAAACACTGTAGCCCCACTGTAGCCACTGTAGGTGGGGGTCAGGCTCTGCTCACAGGGAACAAGGGACAGGACAATAGGAAATTCCTCAAGCTATGCCAGGAGAGGCTCAGGGTGGGCAGCAGCAGGAATTTGCCCATGGAAAGGGAGCTCAGGCCTTGGCAGGGGCTGCCCAGGGAGCTTTGCAGTGCCCATCCCTGGAGGTGCCCAAGGAAGGGCTGGACGTGGCACTCAGGGCTCTGGGCTGGGGACAAGGTGGGGATTGGTCACAGGTTGGACTTGATGTTCTTGGAGATCTCTTCCAACCTCAGTGATTCTGGGATTCTGTGAAAAAGAAGAACTAAAACAATAAAATTATCAGATAGGGAAAGAGGATGAGATCAGGGTGGGCTAAGAGGATGTCACACGTGTCTGTGTTTAATGTTGAGAAGTTTAGACAAAATTATGAAAGCTTAAAACTTAGGTCTGACCTCCAGCTTTTCAGTACCTGCTTGTGAAACAGCAGAAAGAGAGAGCAGAAGGAGCCAAAGAGGCCCTGTCTTGGTGAAATGGGAGATTTGGGATCTGACAAGGACAATTTATATTCTGCCCAGGTTTTTAGAGAGGAGCCAGCTGTCTCCATCCTCCCAGCTCTGCCTGAGTGCTCTGTGGGGCACTCCAGGGTTTGCTGTGTGGGACCTGCAGGCCCACAGGAGCTGTTTCCAGGGGCACACAGGGGGTTTGCTCTGTGCCACGTTGCCCTGGCACCCAGCAGGAGAAGCACATCAGCTCTGGTGACTCAGGAGAAGGCTGCAGGGCACCTGCAAATCCTGGGGCTGGCTGCAGGATAACAGACAGAGGGAAAGCCAGGGCTGGGCAATGTGCAGCAGGCAGGGCACAAGGCAGTGCAGAAGCTGTGAGAATGCAGCACTAAATGCACCAGCTCTGTGAGTGGGTGTGAGGCAAACAAGGCTGCTTCTCCTGGGGCTCCCAGCGCTTGCCTCTTCCCTGGGCTCTTCCTGGTGGGAATCACTGCTGGCATCCCCGAGCATTACACACTGCAATAAACTGTGCCTTCAACTCATGGCTGAAATCCAGCCCTGATGCTCCAGATATTTCCTGCACAAATCAGGGAGAGGAAGAAGCAATTGGAGGTGGCCACAGTGTAGCTCCCACCTGGCCCCTTATTACCTTGGGCTGGGAATTTAGAAAGAGGTGGGTTTTGCTTGGCTCTGGTGAGAAATCAGCTGTAAAGCAAAGCTTGAAGGTTGCCTGCTCCAAGTTGTAATGTTCTTGGGCTGAGAGAGCCCTCTGAGGCAGTGTGGAATGTCAGGAGCACCTTCACTTCCACCAGCAATTCCTTCTATTGGATTGCTTCTCTCCCCAGAGGCATTTTGTGATGCAGAACACAGGAGCTTCCCTGCAGCCTCCTCCCTCCCTTTCTGTTGCCAGAGGTAAGGTCTTGTGCCAAATGACAGATGAGATATCTTAATCGCTTGGCTTGTTTAATATTCATGGTTAAATATGCACCACATCCTTCAGCTGCTCTGGAATGAAAATGTTACAAAGCAAAAGGTCAATTTTCTGCTGCTGCCCTCCAGAGCAGGAAGCACAACACTCATCTCTGAGCAGTGTACACAGCCTGAAATGTAATTGCTCCATCTGCCTATCCTCACACACATTTTGTTTTTATTCCAGGTGCATAAATCTCTGCCCCTTGAGGTGCTCCAGCAGATGGATGCTGGTCTGATTAAAGTGCTGGTAACGGGTGTTACTAATGGGAGCACAGTGCTAAATTTCAATTTGCTGCTTGCAGAAGAAGTGGATGTCCACCATGTCATCACCACTTTTTGTGAGGCCTTGGAACACAGCTCCTACTTTACCATGGACAGGAACAACCTCTCCATACATGGTGAGGAGCAGCCTGTGCCCCAGTAATTCTTCAGAACCAGACAGATGATAGAAGTTATTATTAATCTGTGTCTTCTGAGGTGAAAATATCTGTAAAGCACTTGGATGAAAAGCCTTTTTCTCTCCTTATATTGCTCCTGCTTATCCATCCAGTAAGTTTTTCTGAGAACACCCACAGATGACATAGCAGGTGAGGTACCACTGATCCAAAAGGACAAAACCAACTGGTCTTTTTGACAATATCTAGAATCAGTTTTACAGAGAAAAAGGTAAGGAGATTTTAGAGGTCATGGATTGAGGGATTTATAAGCTACCAGTAGAAGTGTGTCCCTGAGCACAACCATAACTACCACTGTTTAAAATCATTTAAAATCACATTACACTCTGCTTTGCACTGATAATTTTTCCATTAAATAGAAATCGCAATAAATAAATGAAGATGTGAGTTCTTCTTCACAGGGAAAAGTTGTTTTCCTCACCTCATCAGACCTGTGGGTCTGGTGCCCAGGTGAAAACCCACACTTTGCCAAGCCTGGCATGATGGCTGATTCTACAACTTCCTTTCTTTTATATGCAATCAAAGTAAGTAACAAAAAACATTAATCTCCTGACCAAGAGCAGCTGAATTCTGTTTCACAAACCACCTCTGAAAAAATACCAAATACTGTATCCCTGGCACAATCCATTTGTCCAAAGAATGCTGTTATGAGCTGTCAATTAGAATCCCATGCAAAATTACTTCAGAAGCATGTTTATACTCTGCTCTATAATTTTTTTTTTTTTTTTGCCTGTTAGACTCAATGCTGTAAATCTGGAAAGTTACATATCCTGGTCATTAGCAGGATCAGAACTATCTTGTGGTAGTGCCTGCCCCCCTCAAACCTGGGCTAAAACAAAGGATTTGTTTCAGGGACAGGTCCCCATAGAGCAGGTGGCTGGTGCTGCTTTCTGAGTCCCACCTATGGTCTGGTTTGTTCAGGTTCTTAGATTTTGGAAAGAGAAAGAGAAGTAAAAGTAGGTTTTCTTCTCTCAAAAATGAAAATTTTGGGCAGGTGAAAATTAAGCAAATAGACTGCAACCTGGACCAGTCACACTTCTGCTTCACTCATGCTGGTCATTTACTCAGCATCTCCTCAGAATTGTGAAATGGGAGAGAGAAAAACTGAGGAGGCCCCTGGGGTTAAAGCATCCCCTTGAGCAGTTATCACTTTAGGAGTGGGAGTGTATTATATTAATATTTAATGCTGTAAGGTTCTTTTAACCATTTTCTTTCTCATATTTGCCACAAAAATTAGACAGGATTGTCAAGATTCTTAGTGATTTTCATTAGCAACAGCAGAGGGGATGGAAGAGGTAATAGAGAAAGTAAGAGAAAGTACTTGATGGGTGGCTTGACCTTTGTATGGCAGCAGGGAGGAAATGCTGGCATTAAAAATTACATTTTCATCTGGCTTCTCTCTTTCTTCAGGTCATTTGTTAGCTGCTGTGTGATGGGTCTTTCATTTCCTAAATTCTCTTAGGCTTCTTCAGTAATTCATGTTTGCTTTTGTAACCACAATGATAAGGAACATTTTTTACTGAAGTCACAATGGTTTGTCAATTGGTACCAACCTTTGCTCAGTTTTAACTAAGATATTAATGTGATAATAAGCTTTTGGGAAATCCAGCTCTGGAAGAGCTCCAACTTTTATATTCCTTCCTCTATTGTGTAAATCAGTGACTTTTGCACTTGGGGCATTTCTGGAAACTGGGCAGTTCCCTAAGGATTTATATATGTGTACAGATTTTATATATTGCTTGGGAAATAGGGGGTATTTTTATATTTAAGCCACTAAAATTATTTAAGAGAAGTTTTGTGCGATGAGACACATTGTTTGTTCTTCCCTGCAAATGTAATTTATTGTCTTGATTCTGTCTCAGTCAGTGGTGGGTGAATACTCAGGGTGTAACCCCAGACCTGTGCAGGATGTTGGGTGTTTGACACACACATTGATCTGAACCTGTTCTTCCCTTTTTAATTCCTGGAACCATTAGAGATTGCCACTGACACATTTGTTCACCTGTCTCAGGACAAACATGCAGTATGGGGCTGCCACATGAGGTTTGTCCTGCACATCCTCCAAAATGAGTTTTCCAAAGCACTCAAAGTCCCATTTTTTGGGTAGAAACTGGTCACAAATGAGGTCTGGTTTTTTTAACAAACTCCTGTTTATGCCCCCAGACAGAACTTGGCAAAAGTTCTGAAGCTCCAGGCAAAAACATATAAGCACTTGCTGAGCAACTTCCAGTGGGGGATATTGTGCAAGCACTGATCCTCCAAAAGCTGTATGTACATGTGTAACACACTAATTATTGCAGCTGCTGGGAAATAAAAGCACTTCAGCTTTACTGACGGGCACTTTTTATGTCTCACGGGCTCCTTTCTAAAAAAAACCCAGCTCTGGCAGGAAGTAGAGCAGGTTAAAAGAACAAAAGAAGCTGATTTCTTGCCAGTAACTGTGAGCTTCCTCCTAAGAGTTTGCTTTTGCTTGATGAACCAATCTGAACATGTAAATTACAACAGTACCTTTATTTTTGGCATTCTTCAGCTCTTCCCTTCAGCCAGAAACCAACAGTGATGGATAAGAAACCAACAGTGATGGATAAGAAACATGTGCACAGCACAATTTTACCTGTGACATCTTCACAAACTTCAGCTCATGTTTCCTCCCCTGCTTCACTGGACTTCTCTCCTGCTGAGCACAAAGCTCTGGTGGACACCAGGTTCTCCAGCACGGTGCTGACTCCTCTCACCACCAATCCCATGGCAACTCCTGATTTTTCTCCTCCAGCATCTCCAGCCCCCCTTGTCAAACCCACCCAAGAGGTTTCCATTAAAGAAGCAGTGAGTGTGTTTTGTGAAATTGAGAGGATCATCCTTGCCATCCAGAAGAGATTCTTGCAGCAGGAGTCCATCCCAGAGAGTTCCCTGTTCCTGGGGGAGCCTGGCTGCAACGTGAGCACCAGCAATGGCACCCACGTTGTGCTGCAGGCACGCTGGAGCGACTGCGGCACCCAAGTTGAGACTGTAAGTCCTCTGATCAAAGGAATGCCAACAAGCTCTGGAGCACTTTATTTCTCTTTCAGGAGGGGAGAGGCAGTGGCAGATCCTTAGCTAGGTGTACAGTCTATTATTTTTTTTGCAGAAAGAAATCCCCTTCCTGTGATGGAAAGTTACCTGTCAGTGTGTGAAGAGAAGCACCAAAGAGAAGGGGAATCTTTGAGGTCAGGCAGCAAAACTCAAGTGATAGTCACTTCCCATGCCTCTGCTGGGTCCCCTTTGCAGCTGTCTTTTCTTAAAAGCAATTTCATCATCTCATGCTGCCAAATACTTCTGTAGCTACCAGCAGTGGGGACAAAGAGTGATAGCTCTCTTTGGATCCCAAACCAATGGCTATGTTCAGACTGTGCCAAAGTATAGAAACTCCCTTCTGGAGCAATGACCATTGCTAAGGAATGATCATTGCCCCATCCCTGCCAGTGATCAAGGCCAAGCTGGATGGGGCTCTAGGCAGCCTGGTCTAGTGGAAGGTGTCCTTGCCTATGGCAGGGGGTTTGGAACTGGATGATTTTTAAGATGCCTTCCAGCCAAAGCTGTTCTGTGATTCTATGATTCTATGATTCTATGATTCTATGATTCTATGATTCTATGATTCTATGATTGGTTCTATGATTCTGTGAGTCTATGATTCTATGATTGATTCTATGATTCTGTGATTCTATGATTCTATGATTCTATGATTCTATGATTGGTTCTATGATTCTGTGAGTCTATGATTCTATGATTGATTCTATGATTCTGTGATTCTATGATTCTATGATATGACAAAAGGAAAAGGAGGAAGACTGGTGTGTTTTCTTTGTTGTTGTTTGTACAGCAACAAAGATACTGGAGGTTTAATCTGTTTGATTTTTGCTGTCAGGAGAATGGGGAACACCCAAGCACCTGAAGTTGTAAAGCTCTGGTACAACCCTGGAAATGCTGATGTGCCCTCTCCTTTCTGTGCTGCAGAACATGACTACTACCGTGGTGAAAACCACCCTTCGGAATGATGTTTCTGCTCAGGGAATCATCCACCACTTGAACATTGCCAGTCCCATCCACTGTGTGTTTCAAAATGATGTCTTGACTTCCTCTGGGTACACTGCAGAAGGGTGAGGAGCAACTCTCTCTCTTTTGAAGTTCTGCTGTGTGGCTGAGTGCTGCTGTGTTGGGAAAACCCCCAGGGGCTGTATCTGTATCCAGTGACAGCACTGGGAGCAGTCTGCCATCCTGGGAATCCTGTGCTCAGAACCATGCCTTAAGTTTTAGCTTTTATATTTTTCAGATCCTGTACTGCATTAGTGTATGACTCTGAACTCCACTGAGAGTGTTAGTAAGCTCTCTTCACAGTGTGATCCTTCCAAGGATTGAGAACCAAGGTCATCATCACAACCTCAGGCCTGAAAAGTATAAACAAAAGTGGGGGGAGAAGCAAACCAGGGGAATGTGACTTCATTACCTGGAGCTGTAATTGGACAATTAACCTCTGATATACAAGTAGACCAAACTATTTTTCTGTCTGAAAAACTCATGACCATCATCCATCTTGGGGTGTAGCCTCTGCCAGGCTTCTGCACTGCCCAAGGTGTATCTGTTAAAGGCCTTTAATAAATACTCACTTTATTCCCTAACTCTGTCTGGCCTCTGTTCTAGGTAGCCATTCCAAGGCACCAAGGAGATCCCTGCTGTGCTTCTCCCCTACTCTGACTAATATACCAGTAGATCCAACAAACTTGGCCTTTACCTGGCTAAAGCACAGCTGAAAATAAACCTTTGGGAACTGCTGCTTCAGGAGTCAGAATTCCTCATTGCCTTTCTGGGCAATCTCTTGTAGCAATAACAGCATTTTCCTGCTTTTGGAACATATCTATAGTGTATCTTCCCACTTGACATGGGCCTGCAGATTGCTGTGTGCCTTCTGAGAATGGCATTTTTTAATCTCCCACAAATCCTTCTTTGGTCAACTTGAAAAACCAGAAGATACATAATGCAAATACTTTTTTTTGTTGTGTTGTGTAAGGCCCCACCTTCAAGTAAGATGGAATCAGAGCCACACTCCACAGAGAATCAAGGCTGTGCTGACAGAAGATGTGACAGTAGAAGCCTTTCTCTCATGGGGAGTGTCCTCCCTTCATACAGGAGCACCTCCTCTCTTGCCTATCATCATGCTTAAACTATTGGCACCAAATCCAGTTTCTGTTTCCTAGCCCTGTCCAGAGATTGTATTTTCCTTCCTATTCCCCAGCAAAGTCTTTGTCAGGGCACTTTTCTTTGAGCTCTATAATTTTCTCATGCCTTTCACTTTTTGTTCAGATTTTCCCTGTCTCAGTTTTTTTTTTTTTTTTGGTTCTTCTCTTCTGCACTAAGCTTTTACTGTCCTTATTTTGAGCTTTCAGAGTCTTGCTCTCCTTCTGCTCCACTCAGAGCAGTTTCTCTCTGCCCTGTTTGAATTGCTGAGACCACCCTTTGGATTTTCCCACTTGTGTTTCCATGCTCTCTGCCTCCCCAGCTGAAAACTCAAGGCATTTTCACCTTTCCTTTTGAACAGAGTCCTGCCATCCTGGACTGCAGATAACCCTTCACTGTTTAAACATGTAGGAAAACAGGCACTGATTTAAGACTTGCAGAACCTTACAGTCAATTTTGTGGGCTTTAAAGAATGATAATTGATTTTTTTTCAGACTTTACACCATCTTTGAGGATTTGCACGGATCTGGGCACTTCAGAACAGAAATGCAGTTGTTTATTGGAAACTCCCCAATCCCCAGAAATTTCAGTGTCTCTGCCAGTGAGGATGTGCTGATTGAAGTGGGGATGCAGAGGGCAGACAGCAAGCTCAAGGTGGTTCTCACTGACTGCTGGGCCACTCCAACCAATAATTCAGTGGATCCCCTGTCATTTGTTTTTATCAGCAACAGGTACAGCAATGCCATTTGTAAATACCATGAGCCATACCTTAGGTCTTACAGTGGTACTAATAATGTGTTGTATTTTCAATGCCTTTTACATCTGTTCTCACCAAAGCACACCCCCTTTCTATTTGGCCTGATTACACCTTCTTTGAACAAGAAAGGTAGATATGAAAAGAGATTTCAAAGGGCCATGTGGAAGTTTTTTGAGTTTGGTGTCTTCCTTACAGTTTTGTGAGGGAATTGTGTTTTTAACCCGAAGAAATCACTTAAGGTGATTTTGGTAGTCAGTAGTGAAAGGGCATTTGAGAAGTGGGTGCTTTATCTCCTTCTCTATGCTTCAGAGGTTTCTCTGTGGTTTCAGCTTTATCAAGAGCTTATGTGCCTCTTGTCAGAGAAAAAGTAGGTTATTTAATTCCTCACATATGATATTAAAGTAGTCTCTGGTGAAAGAGGTCTGTTCCTGTCTGGATCCCTGACCTCACCCCAATGTCATATTTCTTAGGCTCACCTGACACCTTAAAATACAGGATAATCATTTTCCTCAGTAACAAAATCTAGTCCTTTAAATTTGATGTTTTTTTTCAACTTGTGTTTGGTGAAGCCAAGTGTAAATCCTTCTTTCTGTTATTCTTTCCCTTCTTCTCCAACTCTCCAACCACTTCCCCATCTCTTTTTCCACAAGGTCACTGTGAGAATAAAGCAGCAAACAGGCCCTTATCCCCACTGAACTGCCAGAGCTGCTTCATGAAGGGTCTGGCTGTAATTTCCTAAAGGAAGGAAAGCCTTAAAACCCAAGTTCTGTGCTAGAACCAAAACCTGCCTTCTCTAGCTTTAGCTGCTCTGTGTGGTTCTTGTCTCCCTTTTCAGCTGTCCCATCCCAAACACTTACACCACTCTGCTGGAAAATGGGAATTCGAGCAAAGCTCAGTTTAAGATGAAAATTTTTTCCTTTGTCAACAACTCTGTGGTTTACTTACACTGCAGAATTCGTATTTGTATGGAGTCACCAGGAAGCACCTGCAGGACTGTAAGTGTTTTGCTCTGTTATTTTTCCCCCCCCAGATATATTTTTCTCATTGCCATATGGACTCCTGTGATGGAATGGAAGGAGTAGTGTTTGCAAACAAAGTTTAAAATAACTCTTGAGGTTTCTTTTGTTCTCTGGTGAGAGCAGAGAGGAGTAGGGAAACACTACAACCATATGGAAGGGTCAGCTTTTCTTCCTGTTGCTCATCCTCCTAGAAAAACACATGGAGCTTGCACAGAGTTGGGGAACCTGAGAACTCGACCTTCCACTCATTTTAAGGATGACTAAAAAGCAATGAAATTGGGCTGGTTAGAAAAGTAATCAGCTCAGATGGATGTGTCACAAAATAGGAACTCCCAGAGGAGTCAGAAGAATGTCTGAGTAAATTTATGCATTTTTCTGTCTTTTTTTTTTTTTTTCTTATTCCCTACAGATTTGCTTCTTCAGCTGAGAGTTTAGATGCCAGGAAAGGAAGCTAAGTGTCATTAAGTTTCTAGGGCTGTAACTTTAATAGAGTTTATTATGGCTTTTTGAAGCAATAAACCAATCCATATTCTGATAAGAGCTGCAGTTTTTAATTGTCTGTGCTACAAAGCATTGCATTGTTTCTTTTTACTTGCAAGTAAGTGATACACAGCTTTATCTAAAAATGTGTTGCTGCCATAGGAATAAGAAAAAACATTTAACTGATGTGGGTTTTTTTCTTACTAGCAGACACTTGGAAATTCTCCTCTTCCTCTGCCAACCTTCCTGGCTCTTTTTCTATCAAGGATGTTTTCATTAGCGGTTTGGTGTTCCCCCATTGTTTAACACTTTCCTCTAGCTCTAAATAACACAGGTTAAACCCATTTTAAAGCAAATGATCTCTTCCTAAAGGATTTAAAAAGGCTACCAGAAGATGCTTGTTTCCTTTCTCAAAGTATAAGGCTTCCTCCAGACTGAAAAAACAAAAATAAAAGCAAAAAAAGTAGGGACAGGAAACATGAGTGACAATGGTAAGATGGCTCCAGTTTTCACAGCTGAGTACAAATACAAATATATATAGGATGCATTGTTCTTTCTCCTATGCAAAATTTACCCTGTGAGAAGTCAGTGAATTCAGTATCTTCACCTGAGGATAAATTGTGATGTGGGGAAGACAAGTCCTGCACAGGGTGAGCAATGGCTTTTACAAAGAAGGGAGGAGGAGCTGCAGAAGGTGCAAAGATCAAGGAAGATGAGCAAGAACAGAGGATATTTGTAAATAATGTAAGATGGCTGGGAAAATGCCCTGGGTCTGGGATCTGACCCTCTGATCTGTTACTCTGGGGAACAGTGACTTGCTTCAGGGCAGGTTTAGCTCAGCTCTTCACCCACACACTCGATGTTTACATCTTGGATTATTTCTTCTTACTCAGTCTATTTATTCCCTGTTTTCTCTGTGGAAGAGAGTAAGGTGCTCTAAAGTTTAGAGTTGAAATAAAATATAAAAAAAATGGACTGGCTGAGGAGAAAAGTAGTAAGAAATGAGTAAGAAAAATTACTTTGAATGGGAAGAGGAGGGATGTGCCACCACCATGCAGATGTTTAGTGGAATGTGGCTGCTCCATGGCCATGTGGAACCAAAAATTCATTTCCATAAGGGACCAACTACATAAATCTGCTCTCTAATGGATCTACTGGCCAGGGGAAGTTGTTTGAAAGCAGACCAAAGTCATAAATAACCACATGGCTATTTTTCTGGGGGCTGAAGACAATGTTGTTGGCAGTGCAGGATTGTAGATGTTATCCAGTGCAGCCAAACTGGTAACAGTGCTGAGACATTCTGGTGAAAACAAGCTGGTAAAACACCCTGCTGGTTTTGCTGGTCATGGTATGATGCTGCCATTTCTCTGGGGTTTTTTGTGCTCTTCCAGGAGAGCTACAGTACCCTTTGAATAATGCCAGTTGGTTTTGGTTGCCATCAGGGACCTTTAGGCTGCAGCTTAAAACAAAAAGGCAGCAAACAAAAAAAGAAAGAAAAGAAGTGCACAGAGAATGCCTCTCTGCAAGTGCTGCTCACACAGAGCTAAAGCTGATCCCCAGCATCCCCCAGGACAGGGATTTCAGCTCCCAGACCAGTGGTTCATGTGTCACTGAGGTTGTGGGTAGCTTCAGAATGACACACACCTCAGCAGGGTCTGAAAGCTGCTGCTGCTTTTGCTGGTGCTGGTTGCAGTGCCTGCCATGGGCAGCAGAAACATCCAAACAAAAGTGCTTGTAAAACCCTGGCATTAGTGATAAATTTATTCTCCCATAAGGCTTCTCTAAAATAAACAGAAAGTTAATGAAAAGTTTGCCTGTGTGTTCACATCAGTGTGTTCCAGTGTGACTAATTACAGATTTTATACTGATTTTTCCCTGATGCCATTTCTTTTGGACTTCCTTTTGGTGCTGATTTCAGTTTAACGGAGCATAACACTAAGAAACAAAAGCTCAATGGTGAAAGTAGCACTGGGCTTTCACAAGCTTATCAGAAGGCTTTGTATTTTTAATTAGTAAAGCCACATGACTTGTTGGAGTTTGAATTGATCGTTGCAGAGATGCCATGCAAGGGCTGGACTCCTGAAGGCTGGAGAAACCCTCGCCCTGCACAGAACATCCTGGGGACCCCTGTGTAAATCAGCTGGTGAGTTGAGAGCACACTCTCATGCCAAGATGGATTATTCTCTGCTGCCAAAGGAACTGAAGGCCTGTGACCCACAGGGTTTTGTGCTCCTCTATATTCCCTGGGAGCAGGTATTCCTGCTGGAGCCACGTGGCAGCGTGGAGAAGCACGTGCCCTGCTCAGAGCTGGGACTGTCAGGTTGTCAAAGGAATGTAGAAAGAAAGACAAAGTGCTTTTGTGAGGCTGTTTGCACAGGGTAACAAGTGCAACAACCACAAAATCAAAAAATTATTTCAATTGTAACGTGTGAAAGCAGAGTCGATCTTTCTGATTGCATCTGGTCATGAAGTGTTTACACTGCTGTTAGTCTGCAATTATTTGGGGCTCTGAAGTCCCAAATCAGAGGATGTAAGAGATTTTATTGTTGTGTTTCCTTTGGCTCCCTGGTATTGACTTCATTTCCATGGTGAGGGGAAGTGGCAGAGAGCAGCTGATGCACAGCACCCTTGGTTAATTTGGTGCAGCACAGGTTAATTGAGGGCAAACACCAGCACTAGGGACAAGCAAGGTCTAATTTATTATGCACCTGCTTTTTCTGCATTTACCCTGAGTGATGCTTTCAAGGGCACCCGTGGTCTCTCATGTTTTCAGTCATTTGGCCCCCTCCAGCTTTACATTTATAACTTCTTAAAGTAAAACTCATTGAGACTGTTTTGGCTCACCAATACCAGAATCTTAACTTGTGGTTACCATGAATAGACAGTTCATAATGTTCTTTTGGACCTAGGAACTGACTCTGACTTATAAGAATGTATTTTTCTTCCATTACATGGTCTGTTCAAATAGGCCCTCAGTACTCATTTCTGAATTAATTCTTAAAAATAAATAGATAAATAAAGCAATTAATGCAGCTTTCTTTGTTTAGCTCTTACAAGTAGCTTTCATTCCTATTTTTGCTGGAGATCCTGATTAATTTCTAATTTGGAAAATGGCCATTTTCCAAAAGGGCCTCTGGTGAGGGGAGCTTTCTTTGGATTGTGCTAAATTGATTTCCTGGCAAAGGTGGCACTTTTGGATGCTGTCTCTTATTTCTAGTTTGGATAATCACAGCACATGTTAAGTGATCTACATCTCTGTGTTGAAGGGGTAACATGAATTATGATGCCAGGTAACAACAGGTGTAAGTGCTGCAGTGAAACATGAAACACTTTACCTGCTCTGCCAAGGCTTGGTCATTTGTCATATGGCAAAGTCCCATGTGCTCAGGAGGGCCTGCTCTGTGTCTGGCTACAGGCTGCCATTTCCACCATGCATGTTCTCCTTTATTCCTTTGTTTTATGCTGAAATTCAAAAGTGAGACTGAATATATTGCACAGCACTGCTTTGGCCTGTCTTGGAACGATGCCCTGGGTGTCCTGTAGCTTGAGCACTGCTCTTATTGACCTCTGGGGCTGCCAGCAGTGTCCTTTGGCCAAAATATCTTGTCTCTAATTGTAGGCATGTGTGCAGTGGTATTTATCTTCTGTGTACCTCAGGTACCACACAAGTGCCTGGCAAAACAAGTGCTCTCCTGAAAATGTAAGCAAACAAATGCATGTTTCTGTAGGTGCATCGAGGAAGGAGTCACAAGCACTTGGACCAATAAGAAAAGAGGCATAATAATAAAGTGAGATAATAAATTCTGCTTGCAGATTTGGACAAATATATGGAAGTGGTTAAAAGGGGACCAGGAGAACTCTTTCTGTGATCTGTGGTGCCTTGGGAGGAAGTTGGCAATGTGGGACTTGACTCTTGCCCACCCTGGGGCATTTGGTGTTCGTTCTCTCCTTCCCCTCTGGGTCTGGGTGCTCTTCCAGCAGAGCACAGGTGTCCTGCAGGTCCTGTACCCAGCCTGCCAGACTTGTGCAGACACTGCACACAGCCTTGGGCTGCTCAGTTGGCTCCAAATGACTGCTCAGGTGCAGCACTGAGCCCGTGGTGACCAAGCCAGTGTCACTCCACTGACCAGCCAGCCACATCACTGCTGGCTCAGCTGGGAGCTTAGAGACCCAGCACACACAGAGAACCTTCCCCAAATAACCTGTGTTTGAAGAATATTACATATATGATAAAAACAAACCAAGTAATTTTTATAATCATAAATGAATGGAGGCAGGATTAACCTAGGGGAATGCTTCACCTCTAAAGCACTTCTGAAAGCAAGGCAGCATTTTAAAAAGTCACCAGCACCATTTCTTTAATTCTTGCTTTAGCTGAAAATCACACTCATGTCTGCAGGGACTCTACACTGGTATGTAAAGAGAGAGCATGGTCTGTCCTCACACCCTTCCCATGAGAATCACCCTCCCCAGAAGGCTGATACACTGCTTTAGCCCAATTCTGCACTGGCATGTTGGATAATTAACATGCAGGGCTTGTTTCTCTCCCCAGTAAAAGATTTAGGAATGTCAACATTTTTTACTTTTACCTCTTGATTTGTTTTATTTATTTATATTTTTTATAGCATCTGATTTGAAGAGAGGGAAGGAGGCTGGAATGGGAATTGGATACATCATCCTCATAGCCCTTGCTGTGTTTGGTTTTGTGCTGGGAGTTGTGACCTTTCTCATTTTCCAGTACCAGCGAAAGACAGGGAGATACAACCTCAGGATCAAGTCTGACAACTTCAGCTACCAAGTGTTCTATGATTAGTGATTCCCAGCTTGCCACATGTAAGTCATGAATTAGGATCAGTTGCACTTTTTAGCTGTTTATCTCTTCCTGAAATGGTGAAATACTTGCAGATGACCATCTTTTATATGAGAATATTTGAACCTGCCATCCTCTTTCCTTTTTGCTGTGGGTAAAGGCCATACAAGTAAGAAAGAAATTCCTACTGCTCTTCCCTGTTTTCAAATGATGAAACCTACAAGAGGAAGAAGACTGTATTGTGTCCTTTATCTTCCTTCATGGTTTTGATCTCAGTCAGAGTAAATGGCACATCACCTTAGAAAACACCAATAACTATTTCCACCAAAAAAACATATAAATTTTGGGTTTAAACCAGTCACTAGTGTAATAAAGGAGAGAAACTTTACCACTCTCTTTATAAATTTATCTCAGAAATTATCCCTTTCTGCAGAAGTTTATTTTTTTGAGATTTTTTTTTGAGAAAGTAGTGGGATGTTAAACATGTAGAGTTTGAAATATTGAGATGCATAAGCAGTGCTTACATGTGCCTGCAGAGAGTCTGAAAGCACAGCTCTGAGGAGACTTAACCACTGCCACATGGTCTGAAACTTGAGAATTTAACACTTTCTCAGGATACCACAGGATTCAGCACGTTTTTCTGTAGAATTGCAGTATCTAGCAGCTCAGCATCATTTGCATGCTTGTCTCTTTAAGAGGAGGAGAACAAAGTGAGAAAGCTGTCACGCTGAGAAACACCACCTAACAGCACTTCCCAACTCAAGGGTGTTTGCTGTGGATTGAATTCTGTTCCTGGAAATGGGTTTATTTGCCATTATTGCCAGAGTTAGTTAGTAATCCTTCCCTGGAGCAGGCCTCCCACAGGACAATGCACAGCCTCAGTAAATGCACTGGACACATCCCCATGGCATTTGCAGGTGATTCATTTCAATTCACAGTGATGTGTAATATACACCACAGGCAAAGGACAGGGAAAGCTCTATCCCAGCTTCCTGCTCCTAAGTCTTGAGTGGTCACATTTAGCTGTATTTCCCTGTCTTTCATCCCACTTACCCAGCTCTGGGCAGCTCCTGGGAGATGGCTGAGGTGAGGGTGATGCTCTGGTGGCTTCCCAAGAACTGGATGTGTCAGGAATCCCAAGGGAAGGCACCTGGGACTCCTTGGTACAACTCCAGCAGCTGTATTTCCATCAGGGATACGAATCCCACCATGGAGCCATAACCCAGCACAGAGGGTATATCAAGATTCATTGAATTAAAACCTACACATGAAATCTCTGAGTCTCTCCACAGAGCAAGAATGGCTTCATTCTTCTTCTTCTTCTTCTTCTTCTTCTTCTTGTGCTCATCATTCTGCTCACCTGAGTAATACCTCACAGTAATGGGAAATCTGAAGCTGTGCAAAGAGGTTGTAGCATAAAGAATATTGTCAGCTTCATAACACTCTTACATCATGCTGGGGCCTCAGTTAATGGCTCCCTTTTGGAGCTGGAACTACTCAGCTCTTCTTTTCTGTGTATCAACTGTCATTGGAAGGGAGCTGATTACTTGTCTCAGTCCTGATTAATTTAGTTTATATTTTTTTTCCTAGTGGGATCATATCACATGGAGAACTGGAGTTTGTCTTCATTCAACATTTGGCTTTCCTTGCTCTACACAACACTGACTCTTTCAAATTAATGTAATATATAAAAGGTTTCTATACCCCCTTTCTCCCCTCCACCTCTTTTTTTCTTAGCAATCTGGTTCTTCCCTGGTGTCTTAAGAACTCTTTGTGACAACAGCTCCAGGTTGAAGCGAATTTTGGCAGTTTTTCCTTTGATAAAATAGAAGGGAAGAAAACAAAGACATCTGTCTCTCTCTTCAAGTTCCAAGATCTGATTTTCTCACTGTGACATATCACTGTGTGCTCATCTCAGCATCACTTGTGCCATTAATATTGACAAGCTGCATGTTTCCATTGATATTCAAGGAAGTGAATCAGCAAACCCTCAGAGAGATCTCTTTTTCAGTTTGTAATTTGCTGTTTACTCAGGGTGAGGTTGAAACTTTGAGCAGCAACAGCGTTGAAGACCTAATTGTGCAACGCCTTAAGTATACAGAAGCTGGGGAACAAGCACTGGATTTGCCACCAAGTAAGGAAAAGCCCCTGAGGATCTGGGGCTAAACCTACTCAGGGTGTTCTTCAGCAGGAGTTTTTAAATTTGATTCATTCTGTAATCAACAAGGATTCAGTGGAAAAGAAAGAAAGAAAAAAAAGATAAACTATTTTTGTTGCTGGCAGCCCATGTTTTTCCAGATGAATCAACTGATACCTGTGTATTCTGCTTAATTAGACCCTAATGATGGTGCAGTCAAGCCACACAGTGCTGCCCACCTAAGTGAGAGCTCTCCAATTGCAAATAAATTTGACCTGAATTTTCCCTGGCTGCAAGACCATCAGTGCAGCAGCAGCAGCTCAGTTTACACGGTCCATTGGGTACAACAACGATCTCAGCTGGATAAACTGGAGCAGAAACCTCTTCCATGCAGGAAGAGGTTTCTTCATCATCTCCTGCAGGGCTCTTTCCTGGGCTGCTCTTCTCTGCTGCCCCAAATCCCCACCTCAGTGGGTGTGCTGGAGGATGGGAGGTGAAGAGGTGTCAATAACTTGTCCCACCAGCCTGTGGTTCTGCTTGCTGCAGTCACTCCTCCTACACAGTGATGATCTGCTGTGCCTGGTCACAGCTAACTTAGTGATTTGTAAACTAATGGACAGCATTGTAAATAACTCTTAGTGGAAGCTGGTGGAAGTGGAAGCTTAAGTCATGAATGTTTCTAGTAGCCAAAGCACTCAGGTGCTGAGTTTTGGGTACAGAATAGCAGAGGAAAGTGGCTTTTCTGTCCTCCTAGTCCAATTTCTATTAGGTAATAAGATTACTGGGTAACAGACTTCCACATTTTGCAAAAGATTGATATTAGAGCTTTTATATATGTCTTTTAACTATATCAATAAATTTCAGAAGAATCATTTGCATTCTGCTTTAGGTTCAAGTGACTCTATAAGGAGTAAGACACTTTGACTTGTCTTCTCCTAATGGAAATAAGAGTTACCAGATCCTGATCTAAAAAAATAAAAATCCATTTAGTTGTAAGTGGTGAAACTATAAAATATCTTTGCAGTCAGTCTGATGAATGTGGACTCACAGAATGGAAGGGTTGGAAGGGACCTTAAAGACCATCTAGCACCAAGTACCTGCCATGGGCAGAGACACCTTCCACTATCCCAGCTTGCTCAGATTCCCATCCAGCCTGGCCTTGGACACTTCCAGGGATGGGGAGTCCACAACTTCTTTGGACAACAGCACAATTAGCTCTTGTTATGTAGGAGTCTCTTAACTTTTGCTCAGTTTGCTCAGTTTCAAATGTGAAATGTCTTTGCCTTCTGCACTCAGTGACAGGATCAGCTATTTTACTATAAATATTTTTCTAGTTTTTAGCACTTGCAATCCTGAACTTCTTGGAGGTGACAGGATTAGAGATCTGCCTGTTGATTTTGGTGGAGCTATGCTGTTTTCAAAAGCTGAGCACTACTTCTCAGGATGAAATGTGAACCAGTAGCTTGTATTTGATACCTTGCATGCTCAGCAGAAACTATTATTTGTGACTGAGTCTGTTTAGAGGAGTTTTGTTATCTTAATAAAAGCAGCCTTGTAACTTATTGTTGACTTGTGTACTTGTGTTATGTTTTCCTGTGTGATTTAGTCACAGGTATTAAAGATGTGCACTTGGTGGATGTGGCAGCTTCTGAACTGTTCCAGTATCAGTATAATGTTCAGAAATCACTGAAAACATCGCACAGGACCTTATCCAAACCCCAGTGGGCTGCAGTTACCACCAACTATCTTCCTGTACCCCCTAAAGGTCTCTTTTTTTATCCTTACAAAGGGTAAACACACTTTAGTTTCATCCTTTTCAGCAAAGACAACCAAAAGAGCATTCAACATTCCCAGTCCAATTTATTGCAGGAATGTGGTGATTCAATCTGAAGCTGCTGTCACACCAGCCTCCCCAGGTGTTTAATTTGCACAGTTCTGACAGCTGCTCCAAAAGAAGAATTGAGTGCTCTTTGCTTGAATAAATAGGTTTTTAAAGGTGGCCAGCTCTGCACAGCTCCTTTCCCTGAAGGAACTTGTCCAGGGGATTCCATCCACTGGTTCCTTAAACGACTGATGGTTTGGTCTTCTAAAATTCAGTGTTCTGACTCTTTGTCTGGCCTGTATTCCTTGTGGGCTTGTGAAACCCACCAGGGCATGATCACTGCAGCCCACACTGCTGCTAATATTGATATCTCTACCATTTAAAAATGTAAATGTAAATAAACAAACATATAAATAAATAAAAACCAAGCTCCCAATATTTATTTTATCTATTCTGGTAAGCAACAGGTGTAGTGATGCTTCCTCTCTTTTTGTACTATCACCTGGATAAAGAAATTACCCTCATTGTGTCCAAGAGCCTGACAGATTGATTTCAGACTCCTGTGCTGCTTTTTCCCCCTTTCCAATTTGGCATTGCCCACATTTTGTTCTTTCAATGAAGCACTGGCTCTAAATAATTATTTAAAACAATGAACAAAAATTATGTAGAAATAAAGATTTAGTTTTGACTTCTTTTAGGCCAGTGGTGTGCATGTTTAATGTTCATGAGAACACAGCACTGCTGACACCTGATGCAAAACTATTCCTTTCCCCCATATTAAAATGCTGCCAAATTCTGGTCCCAGTGGGGTTGGGAAAAAGCTGAGATACTGGAAAATTTCCTCATCCATTAAAATATAAACAGGACAGGTTTTTAATGCCTGTTTGGAAAGTTTTCTTGCAGGCTGCGGAAGGAAACAAAGGAACTTTAAAAGTTTGGCTGCAATTGATGTAAAACCATGGTGTTGACTATGAATTAGTCAAAAGCCTAGAGCAGAGAGCCTTCTAATGGCTTCCCTCATCCAGAGGCAGAAAATTCCCTTCCCTGCCTCTCCTGCCCTCCTTTCCCCAGTGATTTTTACTGTGAAATCCACAGAAGGATGAGTTTCAGAGACCAAACACAAATATTTGCACACTAAGAACAATCATAGTGCAAGTGTAAAAGAAGAATCGAGAAAAAGCCAGAATATTTGGAGGTGTCAAGGAAAAGACCAGAGCAATGAAGTCCAAATTCTGTATGGAAGTTTCACTAACAAAACACTGCTGTACTGCTTGCAATGGATCTCAAAACATCCACTCACAATATTCTCTTTAAATCAGCTGGTGTTCAATCCTCTCTATGATGAAAGCTAAAAAAATTAGGGGTAACTGAGTGTTTCTGCCTAGAAATGGGATTTGATGAAATAATAACTGCAAGAAAAAAATATTAGATTTATCCAACTACATTTTTGTGTGTTTAGATATGTGTTACAGAAAGTTAGACACATGTAGGAATACTGCAATTTTACAGTGCAGAGAGATCAATTTGAGTTCACATTTTCCCCTTTTCCTTTCCCTGTCCTTACAGAGGAAATATTAGTAAAAGTGCTTTTTCCTAGGTAATTTTCTGGCATAAAAAAATATTTAATACCTTCTGGAAAATTACAAGTATTTGTAAGAACAGGTGAAGTAATAAACTTTTATTTAAAAGGTGGTTTTCTCCTTTTCCTGCTTTACTACATAGGTCAACAATTTCAAAAGGAAAGTGGTATTTCTCTTCCATGATATTTCTGTTTAAGCCCATAAAGAACACAATCATTTGGCAGCTTCTTTCCTTTGACTTGTTTGGTGTCTGGTTTTGCTACAGGTAACTCACGGGAGGACCAGAACCTCAGGAAAATTAGAAGAGAAAATGAGCTTTGGTTACTTTATTGCTGATGCAGTGAATATTTGGAAAGTTTCTGCATGGGACTTTTACTCTTTCCCCATCTGGATCAAGCCTTTGGGAAAATCCAAGGAAAAAAATTGCTAGAAGCATTGAGGAGTGCTTGGGACCTGCAGGTATGGTGGCATGATGGAGCTGATTTCACTGGTATTTGGAGGCAGATCAGATGTGGGTCAGCAGGATGTGAGGAGCTGCATTCTCAGCAGGCTGACACAAATCCATCCCAAAAAACCTTGCTCCCTCCAGGACTGTGAAGGTGAGTCTGAATTCCAGGAAGAGGCTGCCTTCCTGACAGAGTTGGGTAGAATATTCATTTAGGAATAATTATTCCAGCAAACAGTATCACTACATGCTTGGGAATGTGCTGGCAGCTAGTAACACTACTGACAGTGTGGATTCTTCATGGATTATGCTTAATAATACTGAAGCTCTGGAAATCCACTCAGGAAATGTCTGGCTTTGCCTCTCAGAGCATCTGGAGCTTTGATATGGGATGTTGGCCACTAACAATGCTCTCGTTTATCAGCTGCCTTTGGCATCTGGCAGCTTGAAAAGATGAAGGAAGGGAATTCACAGCAATACTTTGAACAAATATTGCTATTATTGGTTCATGGAGACAGAAGGGTCTTGTGTTTGTTCTCGTGCCAGCCTTGAGAGGCCAATTACTGAGTGTTACACATGAATGGTGCTCTCAGGATTATTCCAGCATATTTAATTGTGCTCTATATCATACCTGCCCAGTGAGCAAAGCTGCCTGCTGGGCTCCTCAGCCAAAAAAGTGAAAATCTGGAGGAACTGGGATTTAGAATGTCATGTTTACTGAATCCAGCTTTAAATTTTACAGAGCAGCTCTGGGGCCCCACCTTATGTGTGTCTGTAAGGAATATCTCAAGAGTTACAACTAAACAAGATGCTATTTGCTTCTGGGCATGTTTTTTATTGTCCCAGAAAGATTTTCAGCTGGTAAGTTGTTTGAGACTACATTTTGTAGCCCCTATAGAAATCAGCTGGCTTAGTCACAGGAGATGGTAGATACTGCTGCAAATTTCCTGAGTTTCTTGGCATTTATTTGACTACTTGTTCTCCTCCTTTTCACTTGACTGGCTACAGCTGTGACATGGAATTCTTCAACAGGAGAAAGGCACCTCTGTTTTCTGAAAGATCTGTGAGAAGCATGACTTTGTGAAGTTTAGTCTCTTCCCTGAAAGGACTTCTACCTTTCCCCTGGTTCTAAGAAAGCCAAAGTCAGTATGCCAGGATGTCCAGGCTGGGTCTTTGTCCTGTATCTTGGATGTCCTGTATCCTGCACTTCTCCTGTGAGACAGTACTCCCAAGGATAACACATTTCTTATGTACCTCTTCTGCTCCCTATACAGACTGGAGGCTGTGTGGCCTCCCTGAGAAAATAAATGTTTGGCATCTTCCAGGTTTGTTATTTCTAGCACTTCCCCCAGAATTTAATTTCTTAAACTGATACTGGGATTTTCATGGGATAAAGCCAGACACACCTGAGAAAGGAACACCTGGGGTGGCCTGTGCTGTTGGCTCACTGCCTTCCTTTGTTATAACCACAGATGGAAGTGTCTTCCCATCCATATGAGCGACTGATAGTTGTGCCATGTCTTGGGGTGGTGCCTCTTTGCTCCTCCTGCTTTGAATTCAAATTCAAATTTGAATTTGTGCCACTCAAATCCATTCAGCTGCTGTGACTGCCTCTGGCACTTGTCACTGAGAGCAAGATGTGACACACATTTGCCTCACAGCAGCCTTCATTTAGACCTGTGCAGGCATCTGCCCAAATGTCTCAAGGAAATTCAAAATTAAAAGTAAGAGATACAGTTTGAAGTTAATGTGATGGTGACTGGGCTTTTTGAAAGTGGGGTGCTGAATGAAAATACAACCTCCCTTTGTGCAAGTTGCTGATATTTGAGGTAATTCATGGCAGCTTCTTGCTGGAATTCTTGCTGCTTTTGACAGATGATGGATGAAGCAGGAGATAGAATAAAAGGATGAAACAAGGCCTAAAATTGTTTCTGTGATTGTACAGCTTTTGTTTGTTTAGGAATAGGTATTAGTGACTGTCAGCTGAACAAACTGTAGCTGTGTTCTCAAGAGAGCTGCTTGTAGCTTGTTTTCTTTCCCAGTCTCCATAAAGATGCCAACAGATCTCTCTTTATTTTAGCACTTCCTCGGGGAGTCAGATGGACCCTACTAACCTACATCTGACAGAATCCCTCAGCAATGCTCTGCACATTTACTGGTATGGGTTTACTCAGGTTTTCTGAGTTTTCTGCGTTTCTAGTTACACACAAAATCTGCAATTACAGCTGCTGGAGTTAATAGGTGCTTTGTGGTGCCCTTGCAAACCAAACTTACATTATTAAAATGCCCAAGTAAAATCACATGGAAAGTTTTACTCTATTTTCCCTGCCAACACAGCCTTGACTAATTCACTCAGCACAACCAGGTGAGTTAATGTTCTGTACCTGCTTCCCAGTTTTCTGAGCTCTCTCCTGGGAACTCACAGTGGTGCCTTTGGCTCTGCTTTGCTGGGGAGGATCTGCAATCAGCAGAAGCAGCCCCTCACATCTGTACAGATGTAAGCAGCTGTTTTGAATAGACACACAGAGGGATTTGAGCTGGCAGATCCCAGGAACCTGGCAGCTGATAAAACACCATCCTCTGAGGTCACAGCTGACCAAACACACCTTCCTCCTGGAGATGCCGTGGTTGAGGATCAGCCATCCAGTCCCTGACCCCTGTGCTGGCAGCAGTGGCTTGTCCTGCTGAAGGGAGAGGGCAACCCTTCCTCTACCTTTGCACAGAGAAACTGTTTTTCCTCCTGCCAACAGGGTTTGGGTTTTTGCTAATCCTGCCATTGCTTTGCCATGTCCTGATGCCAGTGCTAGGGGAGCACCCAAGGCGGGCAGAGGATCCAGTGAGGGTGGGGAGGCCCTGGCACAAGATTCTCAGAGGAACTGGGGATTCCCCATCCCTGGAAGTGTCCAAGGCCAGGTTGAATGTGGCTCTCAGAAACCACTTCTAGTGGAGGGTGTCCCTGCCCATGGCAGAGGGCTGGAAATAGATGATCTTTAAGTTCCCTTCCAACCCAAACCATTAAACAAATCTATGATTCTAAGTCCAAAAAACAATCTCCTGTGTTTAATTCCTGCCCTGCTGTGTAACACTGCAAAGTCAACTTCCTCCTTTACTGTCACAGATTTCATAAGCACAGAACCAGGGGGAGGCAGCTGCATTACACATGCCAAGGTGAGCCAGCACTGAGTTACATGTGGACAAAGTGCTTTTGTCACATTGCTTCCTTGTCACATGATTTGGCACTGAAGGATTTTCCTTCCCAGCAGAAGGTAGAAGCTGTTCAGGATCTGAAATCAAAGTGCTGTTTCCTTCTCAGTGCAGTGTTTCATTCTGCAATGAGAACTCTTCAGCAATCTGGCAAATTATTCTGTTTATCTACCAAGCAGAATTAGACATATAAATAACTGTTCAAAGTAGTTTGAAGCCATGTCTGAAGAATAGCACAGGTTCTCACATTCTTTCCCAACAAACAAAATGTTTTGGGCTTTGGTAGTTTGTTTGTTTTCCTGTTGTGACTAATATGTCAAGTTTAAATTTCTTAAAGTGTTAAAATTTCTGCCATATTTTAGAGCTTAATGAATTGCCATATCCTGTCAAGGTACATTTATTACTGCATACTATATATCATATTCTTTTGTACCACCAATATATGTAAATTCTCAATGTGTGGTTTTAGCTGACGAAGGGATTTGCAGAAGAAATCTATGTGTGATAAAGAGACCACACAAAACATATAAAGAGCATTTTTCCCTAGATGTGTGACCTGAAACTTCCTCTTAAGTCTGTGCAGCTGGTTCTGACCACAGGACAGATTTTTTTTACTCTTTTTTCTGCACCTTTCTCAAGCTTTCCCTTTAAAACAGCAACAGATACAATAATTCAGTTGTTCATAGTTTGTTGCTACTTACTGTGTACTTTTATCTGATAAAGACACATTGCCTGTGGATTTCTCTTTTCTTTGCCCTATGGCAAATAACACATTCCCATCAAAATAAAAGGACACATCACTTTATTTACAGTACTGGAAACTCAGTTATTTCTATGCTTCTTCAAGTGGAAATGGCTTCTGTAATACAGTTCCTGTTCTGTGGCTTGAATCACCCAACTGGAAAATAGACTTTGTACAGTAGCATACAGTGATAGGACAAGGGGGAGCGGGGATCAAACCCCACTGCTCTGCAGAGGGAAGGACAGTAGGTTTAGATTGGGTATTGGAGAGAAATTCTTCCCTGTGAGGGTGGTGAGGCACTGGAACATGTTGCCCAGAGAAGCTGTGGATGCCCCTGGATTGCTGGAGGTGTTCAAGATGAACAAGGGAGGGGGCTCTGAGCAACCTGGGATTGCAGAAGGTGTCCCTGCCCATGGCAGGGTTTTGAAACTTAAAGGCTCCTTCCAACCCAAACCATTCTATGATTCTATGAAATAACTCATCTCTTATTGCAGCCAGTGGCACAATTTAAAAATTAGTGGTCAGATGGGCTGAACTCAAAGAGCAAAGGCAGCCCTCTGTAGCTCACAGGAAAACCTCTGGTAGAAGTGATGTTCCAAAGATTGGAGAGGAGAGTAGTGCAAATCTTCCTTCACGTAGCTTTTCCTCTGCTCTGCACTTGAATCTACCCTCAGGAATATATCTGAATACACTCCCAGGAGACATTCCAGCCCTTCTGTCCATGATCTCTCTGGAAGGCATCCCATGGCCAAAGGAGGATTTGAGACCTGATGCATGTGGGCAATATTTTAGCTCTTCCAACTGCTGCATTCACGGACGTGGATGAGCTCACATTTTGAACGTTCCCATGTTTATATGCAATGACAAATTTATTTACAACTGATCCTCAGAGATGACGTAATTACTCTTTTTATAGTCTCAGTCTCTGTTGATAACCATCTGCTGAAGCTGTTGACTCTCTCCTCACATTGCTGCAGGGAATTTCCCTAGGCTAGGGGAACAAGTCAAGGACAGCCATAAGTGAGGTGTGTCATTATTTCTGTCCTTCCCCTCCTCATTTTTTTACCCACTTTTGACCAGCTAGAAGGTGAACAGAAACTTTATTAATTAGAAGTGCACTATAGGTGTGCCTTTCTGAGGCATTTTGTTGTGTGCCTTTTTGAGGTATCTTGCTGTGTGATTGCATCACTACTGAAAATGGCTTTTTCATTTCTGCTCATTCAAAACTCCTCTGTCCTCCCCTTTCCCCCTTTCATCTGGGGTAGACAGACTCCTCTTCCTCTTCAGCCAACAATAGTTTGGCTGAAAATACTTTGAAAAGTTGTAAAACTGAATTCTTGCAAGGCTGGAGTGTATCTGGTAAATTCACTATACCAGCAAGATTAACCTACTCATGGTGTCAAGAAACTGGAGTTTGGATCATAAATCTCAACAAAACCAGAACCCTCCTTGGTTTTATTATTTTACACAGAAAAGCAAAGACATTATTTACTTGGGGAAAGGAGGGAAAGTTTGGGGATAATAAGGGAGTTTGGAGAGCCAACCACTATGAGTCAAATCTCAGTCTTTATGGGATAAGGGTGAATCCTTTCTGGAATCCTGCAAGAATATCTTTGTATGAATCATTTAGTGAAGACCAGTCTAGGATAGAAAATATGCTTTTACAGTCAGATAATAAGCCTCTAAGTGCTCCTCCCTCCACCCCCTATATTTCTGTCCTGGCAGCAATAACAATAACTATTAATTTCAAGTGGCATGAGTTTGGGTAAGTGTTGCTTTCCAGTGCTATTATGCAGGAAATAAGGAAAACCACAAACCTGTCTATAGATATAGACAGATAATGAGATTCTCTTCCAGCCTAGCCTCATGGAGACCTGCTGTGCTGTGTACTTCAGCCTGGAGATTGTTTTGTCCTGCTTACCAAGAGATCTGCCACTCTTGGGAGCTGCTCTGGCTACCTGTCCCCAGGTGACCCAAAGCAGCACATGCAGCAGGGAGGGCAGAGGTTTTACAAAACAACATTTGGGACAGGGGAAAGATACTTTTAAGTGGCTGCACATCACAGTGCAAACCAAAGTGTTTATAATGTGATGAGAGCCAAGACAAACTTTAGCACATCACCTGAACACACCAGCAGGATGTGTTCTGTTTCTAGCTGAGATCTACCTTTTTGTGTTTGGAGGAGTTGGGCTGTGGCCAAGCCATGGTTTTCTCCCACACCTCCTCTCAAGCAGTGCAGTCCCAGTCCCCTCCTTCATCCCTCACATTGTCCCTACCCCAGTGCAGCCACCCACAACATGCCACCACAGCAATGGACAATGGGAAAAGCCCTCAACAATCCTGCTCTCAGGCTGGGCCATGAGGCACTTACACCCAGGAACAAGGAGAAAAGAATGTGCTGAAGAAAAAGCAAACACAGATCTGCAGTGATAAGATCAGAAATGGCAACGGGCGGTTTTGTTCTCCTCAGTGGAACGCAGGTTCTGACCTTTGTGGGTTAATTTTAGAGACTTGACTTCAACTTTCAGGTAGTGTTGCTTGTTTGGACAGCACCTTTAGTGTAAATTGGAGTCAGGCTTATGAAAATACTTGCACTCAGCCAACAAATCCCACAGTTAAATAAGAAATCTTTAGGGAAATATGCTTCAAGAGTATTTGAATTATTGCTTTTCTTTAAATATCTGAGGTATGCACTTTTCTTTTATACTTGCACATTAATTTTCCCCATAAATTTTATTCACCTGCTGTTTGAGTCACTCAGGAGAAAAGGCAGTTTTCACCTGACTATTTACATTGTAAAGTGATGTGTGGTTTCAGGATTGCTCAATAAAGGAGGGGCTCCTTCCTTGGCTTGTTTCCCTCTTCCCTTTCACCTCATCCACCAGTGTCATTTCCCCCTTCCCTGTTACGTAGCAGAGCTGAACAGAAAGTTGTCACAGAATCAGAGAATCACTGGATGGTTTGAGTTGGAAGGGACCTTAAAAGTCATCCAGTTCCAGCATCTTCCACTTTCCCAGGCTGCTCTCAGAGCCTCATCCTACCTGGCCTTGGACACTTCCAGGGATCCAGCCCCAGCTTCTCTGGGCACCCTGTGCCAGGGCCTCACCACCCCCAAAATAAAGAATTTCTTTAAATATCTAATCTAAACCTACTCTCTTCCAATTTGAAGCTGTTCTCCCTTGCCCTGCCTCCAGCTGCCCTCATAAGTAGTCTGTCTCCATCTTTCTTTTAAGCTGAGTTCTCAGCAGCTTCTCACAAGACTAATTCAGAATTTGTAGCCAGTTTTCACTTCTTGAGACTGTGTTCATGGCTCCTTTTGTGTCTTCAACGGTAACTGGAAGGCAAAGGCAGGAGAAATGCCAAGCAAGTGGGTTTAATAATTTGTGTCACAGTAGAGCAGGAGGGCAGGTTGGCAGTGGATCCACCGTGCTTTGTGCTGGCCCTTTGTAGGACATGACTGTCCCTTTCCCAAGGAGTTCACAGTGCAGTGACAGTGGAAGAAATAAGCTGTGTGCAAAATACCCAGCCACTGATCTAAGAAATATTGATGGGGTTTTTTCATGCCGTGCAGTAACACATCTCCCATGCAGTAATATATGTCATATCACAGAAAAGGAGGTTACTTACCAACAGGAATTGTTGATTTCTATTTCATGTGTGTATGTATTTATACATTTTCACTATACTGTAAGGACACTTATGTCATGAGGACCTCATCACTGAGGCTTTTTCATTTCAGTGACTTCTGGACCCACCTCCCCTGGTGTTCCACACAAAGGGGCACTTACCACCCTCCACACCCAATTCTATTTTGCACACTGGTTTCCATTCACCCTCAGAAAACTGTTGATCAGAGAGACACATGGTGGAGAATGAGCAATAAAATGCACATGGACAATGTATCTCAAGGTACTCCAGTTGGCAGTAGGTACCCATTTCTTCCTTCCTTGAGGAAATACATTTACAATCCTAAAGCTCTATTTCTGTCCCCCTACATCTCTCCAAACTTACACTGCTTTCATAAAAGTAAATATATAGAATTATTTGTTCAAATTACGGACCATTATGGTCCTCATGTTGTTCATCCACTTGCATTTATTTGGGTTTTAAGCTTTCTTCAGGGAAATAGAAAGTTTTCCAGGTGTTTGAAATTTCTACACACCAGTTCTTCTCCTCTTATGGTACCAATTTATCTGCTGCACTAATTCATCTAAAAGCTTTCCATGCCAGATGTGGGCAGACTTTCAGTCTCTAAGGAGTAGTATCCATAGTCTTCAGGAAATCTTTGTGGAAGCACTTCAGACAGATATCTAACCACTAAACTTCTTGTTAGTAAAACAAGGGAAATCCATCTCAGCAAAACCATTGGGGCAGATGAATTGTGAAATGTAACCAAATCATGTTTCCAGAACGCTCTGAAAATCTTAAATGGCAGCTGCTGTAAAGGTGCAGACTTTAAGCTTGTTTCATAATCCTTGGGCACTGAAATCAAATGACTGCCAATGTCAACACAAGCTTGGAGGGCTTGAATAGATTTTTTAATTATTTTAATTATTTTAATTAATAATTAAACAACAATAAAAATAATTATCTAGTATTGTTTTATTTGCTAATGATCATAGAGCTTGCTATCCTATGCAAATTGCACTTAAAATATAGAATCACAGAATATCCTGATTTCAAAGGGACCCACAAGGATCAGAGTCCAACTCCTGGCCCTGCACAGACACCCCAACAATCCCACCCTGCGCCTGACAATGTTATCCAAGCTCCTGGAGCTCTGGTAGCCTTGGGGCTGTGCCCATTCCCTGGGGAGCCTCTTCAGTGCTCAACCACCCTCTGGAGGAAGAATCTTTTCCTAAAATCCACCCTAAACCTCTGACACCACTTCATGCCATTCCCTCAAGCCCTGTTGGCAGAGACCAGAGATTGGTGCTGCCCCTCTGCTGCCTGGTTTGCATTTCTCACACACATTTCCCTTGCAGGGCTCATACAGGAATTTGAAACTTTCTTTTGTGAGATTCATTTAAAGAACTGGTGCTTTAGAGAAGGATTATTAGCTTAATTGCTTGAGATAAGATCCCTTTGTTTCTGGGTATATTCTTGCTAGATAAATGTGCCAGCTTATGTTTGTTTTGAAAGCAGGGACAGATCAGGCTGGTGCAGGAAAAAGTCTCCAAAGTCAGAGTCTAGGCTAGAAAATTATTGAATTAATACCCCTCTAGAGAGCAAACCAAACAAATTAAACTGAGGAAAGAAAAGAGCATTCTAAGGAACCGAGACAGAAAGAAATAACAGCAGAGGACAAGTCTTAGTCACTGATCTCCTGCTGGAGCCCTCAAAGGAAGACAGCAACAGGGAAACAGAGCCTTCCATTATATTCAGTCTTGAAATGAAACAAAACAAGAATATGGGTCCTATCCTTCTCCCATTAATGCTGGCAGGCCCCAGAAGAATAATTTACATTCCAGCTAAGCCCTTGTTGTTTTCATATCTGACTTGCAAAACGGTTTCTCAGAAATAAGCTGGAACAGGCACAGGGAGCTGAGCACACCTGGCAATTGTATTAGCCTAGAAAGAAGCTTGATGTCTTTGAGCTGCCCCACAGCAATGTCACAGGAAAATTCAAAATCATCTTAAGCTGAAATATCTTTCACAAACTTATAGGGTGGTTGCAAACAAGGCTGTTTAAACTCTCTGTACCCTATTCACAAATGTCACTGAATTCGTATTCCCACACCTGTGTTGTGTAGGGACATTTTTTTGTGAGGCTTTGGAACACAAAAAGGGATTGTGATGCCATACCTGGTATACTGAGCACTCATTACAGGTAATTATTTCTTTTTTTTCAAACTGCACAAAGGTTGAGGCTGTTTTTCACTGTGAGAGAAAAGCAGCTAGAAGCATTCAATAATCCACATACTCATGGGATTAACTTTGTCACTAATTGTAATAATTGGCACTGACATTCTGTTGTGGTGCTGAGGATAGGCAGAGAGTGGGAGAGTCAGGCTGTGTGTTTGTAGAGATGGAAATTTCTGCTACTCTATATCCAGGCTGGATGGGGCTCTTAGCAACCTTGGAAGGTGTCCCTGCCTGTGGCAGGGGGTTGGAATGAGGTGATCTTTAAGGTCCCTCCCAAAACAAATCATTCTGTGATTCTATGTTGTGCACACCTTCAGGGTAATGTGTGTTATCATGCAATATTCAGATTTGTATAATTACATGAGTCACCTATTATCTCATTTTTATATTTGCTCACTGCTTTGAAGAAGTTCATTATATTGTCATTTACCTGATTCATGACTTTATTTATATACTGTTTTTAATGATTAAAACCAGGGCTTAAGGCTATTTAAATGTTAAGGATAAATCCCAGGTTTTTGCTGGAATGACTCTGTAGAAGGCATACCTGTCTGGAAGGTTGAAACTGCCTTGCTTCTAGTGAGCAAAAGTCTTAATTCTTTATGAAAGAAAACTTAAACTAGTGGAAGAAAATCTGAACTATCTGCCTGTGTGCTCCTCTGCAGGCTGAGCTAGTCAGAAACCCAGTGTCAGTCCCTTTGCCTGAATGTTTTGCAGGGAGCAGCTCCATTGCCCTTGTGCTATTTGTGCAGAGGGATCAAACCCAGACTGGATTCCAAGGTTGTTCAAACATGGAATATTTGGCTGCTGCACACAGTTGGTTAACCAAACACACAGAGTGAATTCTTGGAAGGAAACGACTTATTTAGCACAGCAACCAATAAATAATCAGCATTTATTCCTCAGCCAAAACAGATCCCCACATACCCTTAGCACAAGTGCATTTTCTTCAAGATGATGCTCTCGTCTTCTCATTCTGGTCCTGAATCCTTTAGATCTTGCACCTGTCATTGAGACATTAGAAAATGTATGATTGCTGCCTTTCCTTGCAAAAAAACCCAAAAAAACCCCCCCCAAAAAAACCCCAAAAAAACCAAACCAAAAACATAACAGAGAAACGCCTCCATAAATGCCTTTTCTGGATAAAAAGAGGTAACACATTCTCCCCAGTATCATCTATGCTTCTAAAAAAGTGTGAGCCAGGGAGAGAGCTGATGCACTGGACCTCTGATCTCTCACAGTGCTTAACTCTCAACTCACTCCCTGGTTCTACCCAAGACAAACCTGATTTAGAGGAATGAGCTCTAAGCAGTGTAATTTTTGCCAATTTTTGTCTCTGGCCTTGGGGCCAGGAGCAGTCCATAGCTCCTATTTAGTGATATTTAGTGTTGAGGGTGATATTTTGGCACCTCCTTTTCATTTTCACTTCACATCTAGAAAAGACAGATTTTTAATTTATTTTAATTTTTTTTTTTTAATTTTTTCTTTTATTTTTAATACCTCAACTACCTTTGAAAAAGGTGGTGGAAATCTGGAATCCTGATCCTGACTGTGGTGGTATTTTTTGCTTTGTGTTGAAGCAAAAGAAATGATTTACAATGAAAAGGGTGTAGGTATGAAATAGGGCAGCCTAATATGGAGCAAAGTTTTCTTACACAGTCATTACTAAAGCATATCAAAGAAAATGATCAACATAGAGGAGTCACTGGTAAAAAAATTACTCCATTGAAAGGTCTTTAACTATGATTTTTTTCCCTTCAGAGAACAGACTATTGAAAAACAAAACCTGTATACACAAAAGGAAAATCTCCCTGAGAAGTAGACAGTTTTCATTGGAATTATCATGGAAAACTTATCACAACACTTCTTCCCAAAATACTGTCAAATAAACTTTACTCTGTCTTTATAATAATGTATTTTGGATAACATTGCCATTTGACAGAGTTGGGAAATCAAAGTGTCTAAATTCAGATGAGAGTCAAAACCAAACTGTTCAGACTTAACGCAACCAAAACTTTCCTTCAGCCTGAAAATCTTTTTTCCACAGCACCTTGTAGCTCTTTGGAGAGTGGTGACATTTTGAGTTTTGAAGTTAAGGTTCAGAGTCTTGAAACAACACAGTGATTCCTGTGGCTCCCACACCTACTACTACTTTTATTAATGTTGAGCCCAAATAATTTTCAAAATTTTGTGGCTCACTTCTGTGGACTAAGGCTGGGAAGCAGAAAAAGTGATTTATGAAACACCTTTCTTAAAAATATCCTGAAACACCTGTGGCAGAAAAGTGCTTATTGAATTAATTCTTTGTTCCAATATCTATAGGTGAAACAAAAGAATTCATCACAAGGGTTGATACAGAGCATCAAAGTTGTGGTTTTTGAAGTTATACTTTTACTGTTGGCAACAATCCCTGGCTCAGTGCTCTTGAATTCTACCCTGGAAGCCACAGGTAATTTCTTAATTCTTTATTTTCACCTATGATTAACGTGGGTATTTGTTCTGACAGTGGGGCATTTTAATGTGTTCCTGCAGCAGATGTTGTGTCGGTGATGCTGCTTCATGGAGAACTGGAATTTCTTCTCTGGAGTAATTTTCTCTTCATTTTCCTTTGTTACCTTGTAGAGCAAACTAATGCAGACGCACAGAGTAGAAGAAAGTAAAGAAATGAAGTCACAGAAGCAGCATGGTGTCATTAGTATAGATCAAGATGATCAGAGTTTTTCTAATTCTGGTTCTAGAGCCACCTTGGCTGCTCTTGTCTGAGCCATTTCTCTGTGCAGGGCTACTGGGTGAGGCAGGAACACCCTCTGATGATGCTGGCTTTGGTTTTGTGCCCTGCCCAAATGCTGAACATCCCCTCCTCTTCCAAACTCCTCTCCTACACAGAAAGCTTCTCCCTATTTTTGCTACCCTTATTTCCAGAGCATTTTGACAAATCCATGTTTTGGAAGCCTCAGGGATTCCAAGCTATACTTGGAATATACTGACCTGTGGGCATTGATTTATTTCAGCTGCATCTTTATCTGTTCTGTTTGTCCTGGTATTTTGTACTTTATTCCTCTTCCATTTGCTCTTTTCAGGATAATCCAATGCAAAAGCTGGGAAGGAAAATGTGGGTTTCATTTAATCAGAGCTAGTTAGGGCCCACTCATCACCTTTGTGGCTCAGCACCATACTTTGTCAGTCCTCCACAAAAGGAACTCTGCTTTGCCAACTGTAAACAGCAATAGTTAATAATACATTAAAAATATCTCAATATGAACTTGAAATTCCTTGTATCTAGGAGGCAAACAGAGATACCTTTCTTATTTCCTTCCTTTTCATTTCTCTAATTTTATTTTTCCCCATGAAAAACTCATGACTTTTCTTAGCCTGGTTGGGCTGAGCTTTGGATCTTGTTTTAAGGTCTTCAGTGTGGTTGACGTGCTAGAAGGGACACTGGAACACGATGTGTTGTTTAGGTCTCAGGCCAAGTCAATTTATAATCTTTGAATACCCCATGCTAATATAACCTAATTTCCTTATATCTGATTAAATTTTAATGCTTCTCAGAAATATTTTTTATTACCCTGTGTAGTAGCTTTTAGCTACCTTTTTAGTAGGTAAAAATCACCAGTGTACTTACTTATTTCCTGCTGTGAGATATAGATTAGGAGAATGGAAAAACAGGCTTAAAACTTAAAAGGAATAAAGAAAGTTTATTAACAGAGCTACAAGAATAAGAAACCAGAATAAAACCTCCAGAAATCTTTCCTTCCCCCCCCAGATTTTTTCTTTCCCAACTGACAACATAGAGACAAAACTTGGGGTGTTAAAGCAATTTCCCACTTTTTTTCCTAAATGCCAAACTACCAAACTCTGTAACATTTTAAACCCTTGTGACCTGTAAGTTTGGAGTGCACATTTAAAGCCAAACACTTCAAATGTTTTGGAGCTTTTGGGATCTGTGCTGTTTGAAATCACACCAAATTAAAAATGCACATATCAGTTCAAAATAAGAGAGTTGTTTTAAAAAAAACAACACCACATTCTCTCTGGCACTGGAATTACAAAAGGTAGCTTTTCTGGAAGCAGTATTAGACATGAGAGAATCTTGTGATTTATGATTAATGATGGACTAAACATAAAATAAAAACTTTAGACATAGTTAATATGTAATAGGCTGATACAGAGAAAAACCTGGTGGTTTCCTCTGAATAATGCAGCTGAACATTAGGGGGGGCTGAGCTCTCTGAAATCACAATCACACACTAAGGAACTGAAGAGAAAATTCAGTGGTAGGGCACTTCTTACACAAGTGTGGTTATATATAATGCAGAATGGCAGCTGGAAATGTCACTGACCCACAGCTAATATTAAAATTATAACAATAATGTTGATAATAATATTGAAAATGAAAATTACAATTACAACAATAATAATCTTGAGTGACTGTAGAAGGCAGGAGGGTTTGAATGTCTGAAATCCATACTGTGACCATTCTTTGTGACAGTGCAGGTACATCCTGCTTCTAAGGCTGTTTCATTCACCAGCATTTCCTTATGGGAACAGGTTGGTTACAGAGCCCTGTTTGTGTCATTCAAAGGTGATGAAACACATTTGATTTTTAACAATGACAGTTATATGAACTTACAGACATTTTTACACACCTGAGAAGTACAGTTCTTACCTAAAAACCCCATTTTCCCTCCACTCCTAATGCCCACAGACCAATGCCCATCCTCGCTGGCAGTACTGACACATTTTAGGAAATTCCTGGACATGTAAGTTTCTTACTACAGCAGGATAAAAGAAGTTAATTATTATCTTATTTATTATAGAGGATTATCCACGATTATCCTCTTCCCCCAAATGGTGATTTCCACAAGAAATTCCATCTCTGATTTATAAAATGACAAGAGAAAGTCTGAAAGTGTTTGGGGATGTCTGTCAGGAGGGAGAATTAGAAAATGGCATGCCTCAGAATGGGTTGTTTATTTTTCAGCTGTCACTAGCATTTCTCCCCAACATTTGCTGCTTCTAATTCAGGTTGGCTGAGGGGCTTAGAAGCTCACAAGGATTTTATTTTTTTCCACATTGTATTCTTTGATTTAATAAAAGATACTGCCTTCACCAATTCAGCTGCACTCTGTATTTCTTTTAGCTTCATCTTTCTTTTTTTTTGTTTGTTTTGAGAAGTTAAACACAGGCTTGGTAAATACAGGCTTTTAACAACATGTTTTTAAGCAGATGGAAATCAGTATCTAAAAAGATATTTTTTTTCAAAGTCCTGAGTCTTTGGTCACCTCAAAGGAATGACGAGTTGCAAGTGAACTAGATGTAATTTAATCTCATTATTTCCTCATGTATCTTCACCTTCTAACTCTTGGTGAAACCTCAGCATCTTTCAAAAATAAATGTAAGAATTAAGTGATCACTTAAATCTTGAGTTGATAGGTTGATGAGATGAGTCACAAGGAACTTAAAATACTTGAGAAGGGTCACCAGTTTCATTCTGGGAAGTCTCTTACCTGTAAGGCATGTGGCAAAACTTGTTCTGTGTTTACCAAAAAGCAACTTTTACTGTAAAGTACATGATAAGCCGAGTTAAAAGTTGGTTTGGTTTTGGGTCACTGTCAAATTGAAAGAAGAGAAACTGTGAATTGAGGCTGCCTAACAGAGGAGCTTATCTGAACCTATGTCCTGGTGACAGTTTCTAATGCAATATCCAGCCTCTCTGCTGTATCTATTTCCTCAAAAAAAAGGGGTTTTTGTTTGTTTTTTTTTTTTTTAATGCTATATGTCATTTGCTGTATGTTACTAAAAATGGGTTTATGCTGCTACATCTGAATTTGGTTCTCTTTTTATATTTTCATACATAATTTAAGTGTCACTAAAAAACAGTGGTGCTTCTAAGACACTAAGAATTTGACTTAGTAGACTTTGCAGCCAAGTTTCCAAGGCTGTCATTTCATAGAAAATCCTGGTTAAGAAAGTAGGGAGTGGCATTTCCCACCCTGTCCTCCATAATTTGCAAGCTCATTAAAGGTTATTTGCACGGAGTAGGACCTGCAGAGGTCAGGGAAGGGGTTTAGGGTCAAAACCTACCCTGGTGTGTGGAGATGTACCACCAGAGTTCCCAGCTGAGCATGAATTAGAGACTGGGTTTGGTCTTATGGAAGTCCAAGAGAGAGAAGTCTGACAATGTTGACCTCCTAAGTAGAAGGAAATGTGGTTTCCAATTATTTATGCAAGCAAAAATAGCTCTAAGAATTCCAGTTAGATCTGTAAACAAGTGATTGCTAATAAAAGATCTGACTGAGTCAGGGGTTTCTACATCAAACAAGGCACAAAGCTGAAATTGCTGCCTCACACCAGAGAACAATACTCGTAAGCTCATTTAAAGGAATATTTTTCTTTGTCTTACTTCCCTGTCAGAATAAAACTGAAATTAAACCAATTTTAGAAAACAGTGGCTGAAGCAAAATCTGGAATTTATTCAGTTACAGATGTGCCAAGCCTTGCAGGTCTAGAAAAAACTTGATTTAGGTAAATAATGTTCTTCCTTCTTCAGGCCTTACTCTGCCCCATTCCACTCTGTCCCACCCTACTCAAGACAGAATTCCTCTCACATAGTGTGAATGGAAAAAAAAATCTCACTGCAAATGATTTAATGAAGACTTTTACCAGTATAAACCTCAGGCAGGGTAGGGTATTAAAAATATGACAAAATGTAAATGTTCAAGCCATTGATGAGGCACACAGAGGCAGTTTGACATCCAGCTCAAGTTGTGATCTGGATTTGTTGACCAGCAGGGACTGTCCATGGCAGCTGCCTAACCTGCTAAAGAAAATGGGGATAAACTCGGCTAAGAATGACAAATCTGGTCATCCAGTATTTTCCACCTGCTTCAAAGAAGTGAAATAATGGAGATTTACAACCACTCCAGTCTCTTTACAGTATTGCAGAACCAATGACTGGCATCTGTTTGGTGCATTTCTAGCAATTTGCTCTTCTAATGCAGTAAGCATGCAAGTTAGAACTGAATATTTAAATATTTTCTACTAAACAATTAATAATACAGGAAAATATGGGGGGAAAAGAGGTGTATCTACAGATTAAGGTAAGACTTTTGGACCCAAGGCTCCTCAGTTCTGGATCTCAGTCATGTATTGTCCAAACCCAAGGCTGTTAAAGTATTTTATTTATTGAATACCCAGAACAAAAGTGTGTCCAGTTGCGTTGCACTGCTCTCTAAATTCTTCCTGATTTTGACTCACCTTTGGCTCACACTCAGACCTTGCTCCATTAAGAAAAAGCAAGCACGCTTCAACGGAAAACGTTGGAATTTATTACAGAACAGGTCAGGTGCGAGGTTTTCGTTACATTGGCTGCGATCCCGACGTGCGTGAGGCACTGGCAGAGGCTGGGACGTAACACTTGCAGCCTCGCCCCTGTTTAAATGACCAAAGTGTTCCCTTCAAAATGTCACTCTCACGCAGAGGGCGAGCACTGCAAGCAGGGGAAGCCTCGACATGGGCACCTGGAATTACCTCTGGCATTTCATCCTCTCTGTTTTCCTCTGTAAGTAAAAATCTCTTTGGTTATTGATTGTCGCTGTGTATTTAGAGGATGTCCTTGAGAAACATTCAAAATGATAATCAGGGAAGGGGGGCTGCTAAAAATGAATGTAAAATCCAATAACGTGATATTTACAGGGTTCTGGGGTTTTGGTCTTCTGTTTTTTGGGTTTTTTTTTTGGTTGAATGCATTGGATTTCAGCAGATATTTTAATAGGAATATAAATCTGTAAGTAGGTAAAAGAATGAGAGCAAAGTGCTCAGAAAACTCATCCAAAAGACCATACATAGTGTCTGACCAGATTTTAGGATTTTTTTTACACCTAAGCTTAGTTATGAATGATGTATTTTGCAATTTTTCTCCTCTGAAAGATTCCTTAGGAAAAGACACATAAAAAAAGCATGGATTAGGTTGTATTAACTGTGATGTGTTCTCACTGCACTGCAAGAAATTTTAAAAAAAAATCTAGAAATTCAGAGGGCTGAATTGTTTTATTCTTAATATCTGGTTTCATGTCGTTCAGTGCAGGCAAACACAAGTTTCTTAAGTGATCAATACCTGCTGTTAAAAGTCTGAGAGTTACAAGCACAGGATCTTATGATTCAAACTGTATTTGGGTGTAAAAAAGATATCAGTCTGTAGGAAGAATTTTGAAAAATATATATTGTTGCATTACAAGTTTCTATGTAGATATCAAATGATATGAAAACACCACCTTCAATTTACAGGTGAATAGAGTCAAAAGCAGTTAATTAATTTGGTTCTTAAGACTTTGATAAAGCTGCTCCAATACTCCCTGTCTGAGAATCCTCTGAGTTTCCTTCAGCCAGACCCAAAGATCCAGGATAATAAATTAGTGTTGCTAAGGAGTAAACTGACACAAGGCAGAAGGATATGTCTGGGTTTTCAACAGGACCAAAGCCACTCTTCAAAATCAAAACTGAATTACCAGATCAAGTAAGGCCAACTTAGCCTGACTATTTAATCACAATGGAAAAAGAGTTTGATTTTCCTTTTAAAGAAACTTCGGGAGAGTTGGAAATGTTGCAGAATTGTCACCTTCCCACTTGCAAACTATAGGAGTTACAGTTTATTGGTAGTTAAAAATAGAGGTAAACACAGGAAGGCAATGAATTTTCACTCAGGATTAATATGATTTAGAACATCAACAGAAAGGTATCTAACAGAAAAGAGGGAAAAAATGTTCTCTCCCGCCTGACAAAAAATAATTAGGAAAGGAATAAATGCCCTGCAAAATAAAGAAATTGAATTATTATTTTTGAATTGAATTATTTATATAAAATATACACAAACAGGCAAGGAGAAAATTATGCAGGAAAATGCATTCTGCCAATTTTTAATTTTCCTTTCAATTCTCTATGAATTTTACTTTAGAGTAATCATAGGATCATAGAATCATTTAGGATGGAAAAGACGTTTAGGATTGAGTCCAACCTTAAACTCAACACTGATGAGTTCACCGCTATACCCTTTCCTTACTGTAAATGAAATGATATTTACAAGAAGAAAAGTACATGGAAAATTGAAAAAATATGTAAACTAGGAATAGAAAGGTAACAGAAATCTCTACATTTATGCAGAAGAAAAGTACTACCAGGAAATTGGCAAGATCTCAAATTTATGCAAATGAAAAAGGAAGTAACATGGTAGTTGAGGAATAGCAAAGAATATGAAACTGGAAATGAGGAAGAAAGGGAATAACAATGAAGATGAGAACGTTAAGTGAATTTTTCACACAAGAGCAAAGTTACACTCGGTAGACTGTTAAAGTAAATCACAGAATTACAGGACAACAATCCATAATTCACATTTCTGAAATTCTGACAGATACCATAATGACATTAGAGGGAAAAGACACAGTGACTGCCACCGCTGAGAAGAATGTAGACATGTCAAGAAGCACAAACGACAGAACTGGCCCAGCTCTAAACAGCTCAAATACCTCTGTGACAGAGCCCAACACCCAAAACCTCCTGGGCACAACCTCACTGTCCCCCTCCATGATGAGGATGGTGGGTGGAGGTATGGATAAAGGGAGGATGGACACTACACCCACAACATCAACGCAGCAAGGAAGCTCACTGGGGATGTCTCCTGGGAGTGGTGCAGTGATGTCAGCATTCCCAACAGGGAATGGCACCACCACTGTCCCCAGCACGGGCACAGAGAGTGGCTCTGCTTCCTCCCCACATCTCAGCTCAGGCACGAGCCACTCTTCCTCCTCCTCCTCTCCTGAGAGCTCCCCAGCTGTGACTCCCAACCCACAGCAAAACAGCACCACTGGGATGCCCTTGGCCACCACATCCCGCCCATCCACAGCACTCACGTTCTCTTCTCTGTCCTCCACTGCTGGCATTACGAGTGCTCAGTTCTCTGCTGGGACAGCAGAGGCCAAGTCACAGGGCTCAACTACCCCCAGGCCTGTGGCTCCCACCTCCAGCACCTCTCCTGCCTCAGGCACCACTGCATCCAGCCCTTCATCCACACCAGGCAGCAGCACAGAGACACCGGCACCTCGACACACCTCCACACCCCTCACACAGGAACAGCCCGCAGAGGAGGTGGCGGCTACTTCATCTCCCATGAGGAGCTCCTCGCCTTCCACAGCCAC